>NC_056749.1:39766730-39806730 GCF_019279795.1 Protopterus annectens
GCTAAATGGGAGATTTCCCTTTACCCCACTGTAGTGCAGTCTCGGAGTTGGAATATTAAAGTAGGGGGGTGTGGAGGGTGTAGTGGAACCAGGGAGGCTAGAGCTTACAGATGAGATGCTGAGCTGGGCAGAAACAGAAGAATTTCACTCCTTATTGCCCACACAACCTGATGCTATTGTTGCGAGCATGTTGGAACCAGACTAGGGCTAATCATAAAAGGCCAGGCTGCTAGTAGGGTATTGTTGCAGGTGGCATTCCTCTCCCTGGATGCCACTTCACTTTCCCATTCCACTTCTCATACCACTGGTGGCCCCAAAACTGAGGAGTAGTACTGGATACCCTTTGTTCCCCTGACAGTAGCTCCCAGCTAGGGGATAGTACTAGGCTTGGCACTGGTCATCTGATGGTCAGTCCTGCAGCCTGAATCCAAAAATGTATTCCTTAGAGAGTTAAATGTCCACTCTAGTTACTGTAACAGCATGTCATATACCAGCAAATAAAAGGGATCAGTCTTCATTAACGCACATTTTCAATTATTGCATTTCTGAAACTATTTGACTATCTTGCTGGCTTCTTTGTAAGCTCACCAACCATGGAATACTGAGCTGACAGCAGTTCTTTCTCACACTTTCTCTGGATATTGCTGGAATTTCTCAATTTTGAATCTAATATTGTTCATCTGAGTATGCTTGCGTCTCTCTCATGACTTCTGGGACAATTTTCTGGAAAGTTCTACAGACAGTCCTGATATTTATTCTCTTTACGCTTTTCCTGCTTCTTCTGAACAGCTTTCCATCTGCAGAAATGAGTTCAGATGATCATTTAGTCTGAGAATGACTACTTCTGGATACTTTGATTCACAACTCTGCTGAAACATCAGCTTTTCCCTTCCTTGCAAGAAGGTGCTTTGAACACCTGTCTTTAGAGCTTCTATCTTAACTGATTTTGTTCCAGTTTCTCACTTGTATCTGATAGACATTTCAAGCAGTAACAATGACAAAATGTGGGAATTTTGCTTTTTATTCTACGTGCCAATCATTAGCATACCGGAGTTCCGCTGTGGCAACCCCTAACCGGGAAAAGCCGAAAGACACAACAACATTCTACGTGGTACAGCGGTAGCATTTTTGCCTCACAGCAAGAGGTTATCCTGTTCGATTCTTGGCTGGAGTGCCTTCTGTGTGGAGTCTGCATGTCCTCCCCACGGCTGAGTGGACTCCGAAAGACATGTGTGAATGGGTGTGCCTTCGCTGAAGGTTGGGCATTGGGCTGGCAACTCAGCACCATAAAAATTGACTGCCAATCAACAGCAAACTGGAGTTCCGCTGTGGCAACCCCTAACCGGGAAAAGCCGAAAAGACAAACATTCTACAAATCATAAGAAACTGGGCTTTTAAAAAGTCGTCTACACAGATTAGGTACAGTGCTTCCTGAGAGTGAAACAAATCTGTTCAAGCTGTATACCATGGTCTTCCTAGCACTGTATAGGACAGCATATCTCAGTCTGTTATAATGATGGTCAAACAGTGTCCAATTCTATATGTCTAGATTCAAAATTGAGAAATTCTTTACTGATCTTCCTAGGCAAAAATAAAACACCGCAAGATCTCTTTTTTGCATTTCACAATATCCGGATGTGACTCATGAATTCTCATCAGCATATGTCCTCTCAGCTTATTACATAACATTTATTTATTTAAGTTTGTCCACTGGATATTTAAAAATCTGTAAAACTCTTTCCATCTGACCACTTGATAAAGGATAATGTGGATTTGCTGCACCAAACTTAAATCCCCACTGCTCCAGAAATTTTAACTCTAAGATTGCATTTTGAAAATGATTATATAATGCAACATCATTTGGTGTCAACCACAACAGACCATATTCAGGTACAGCCAGGGTGAAGAAATTTACAAAGCAAATAAAGTCAAACAAATTTATGAACATGGAGTAATCACAGAAGGTAGAGAGTCCTGCTGACAAATTAAATAACAAATAGTATTACCAGAGTAGAAAAACAAACTTAAATTAATTTTAGTAGCAAATATGAGAGGTAAGTGGCAACTGAGAACAGGGGTTGAAGTAGAAGTGAGGTAGGTGAGGGGGCATTTAGGTGGTGTGTCCAGTGGAAAAGCACTTCCAGTGAAGTTTTTGATATAGGTGTCTTTTGAGCTGAGTTCTGATAGTGTTTCAGAAAAGGGGAGACTTCCTTTAGGTGAGGTTGGTGAGATTGCCAGAGTCTGAGTGCAAGAATGGATTATTCTTATTAATTACTATTATGGAACTTCAATTTATCTGCCTTGTGCATCACACCTATTATGTTGCTAATTTTGTATTTGGATGAAAAACAAGGCTGTATTTCTTTTCTTTCTATAAACTTCTGCTTTGTCCAACTTCTAAAATTTATTGTAACTTTTTACCTGTCAAGCACAAATATGGTATAAACAATGAACCTTCCATTCATTTCTGGTCATTTATAGGTTCATAGATAAGTACCAAACTGGGTGCCCTTGGGGGCCATTTTAAGCCCAGCCAATTTCCCTCCCAAGTTGAGACTCAAACCCTGTATCTTGCATCTGTCAGGTGAACTCCTCAACCATTATTCCAGTCTAAATCCCCAAATTGTTGCGAGTTAATGCAGTAGATTAAGGCTCTGAGTTGTTACATTGCCTCCTGTAATCTGGGCTACAAGGTTTGATTCCTTTCATCTCTGTTTTCCTGTAATCTGGGCTACAAGGTTTGATTCCTTTCATCTCTGTTTTCCTGTTTAATCTGGGCTACAAGGTTTGACTCCTTTCATCTCTGTTTTCCTGTAATCTGGGCTACAAGGTTTGATTCCTTTCATCTCTGTTTTCCTGTAATCTGGGCTACAAGGTTTGATTCCTTTCATCTCTGTTTTCCTGTAATCTGGGCTACAAGGGTTGATTCCTTTCATTTCTGTTTTCCTGTTTAATCTGGGCTACAAGGTTTGATTAATTTAATCTCTGTTTTCCTGTTTAATCTGGGCTACAAGGTTTGATTCCTTTCATCTCTGTTTTCCTGTTTAATCTGGGCTACAATGTTTGATTCCTTTCATCTCTGTTTTCCTGTTTAATCTGGGCTACAAGGTTTGATTCCTTTCATCTCTGTTTTCCTGTAATCTGGGCTACAAGGTTTGATTCCTTTCATCTCTGTTTTCCTGTTTAATCTGGGCTACAAGGTTTGATTCCTTTCATCTCTGTTTTCCTGTAATCTGGGCTACAAGGTTTGATTCCTTTCATCTCTGTTTAACTGTAATCTGGGCTACAAGGTTTGATTCCTTTCATCTCTGTTTTCCTGTAATCTGGGCTACAATGTTTGATTCCTTTCATTTCTGTTTTCCTGTTTAATCTGGGCTACAAGGTTTGATTAATTTAATCTCTGTTTTCCTGTTTAATCTGGGCTACAAGGTTTGATTCCTTTCATCTCTGTTTTCCTGTTTAATCTGGGCTACAAGGTTTGATTCCTTTCATCTCTGTTTTCCTGTAATCTGGGCTACAAGGTTTGATTCCTTTCATCTCTGTTTTCCTGTTTAATCTGGGCTACAAGGTTTGATTCCTTTCATCTCTGTTTTCCTGTTTAATCTGGGCTACAAGGTTTGATTCCTTTCATCTCTGTTTTCCTGTAATCTGGGCTACAAGGTTTGATTCCTTTCATCTCTGTTTTCCTGTAATCTGGGCTACAAGGTTTGATTCCTTTCATCTCTGTTTTCCTGTAATCTGGGCTACAAGGTTTGATTCCTTTCATCTCTGTTTTCCTGTAATCTGGGCTACAAGGTTTGATTCCTTTCATCTCTGTTTTCCTGTAATCTGGGCTACAAGGTTTGATTCCTTTCATCTCTGTTTTCCTGTAATCTGGGCTACAAGGTTTGATTCCTTTCATCTCTGTTTTCCTGTTTAATCTGGGCTACAAGGTTTGATTCCTTTCATCTCTGTTTTCCTGTAATCTGGGCTACAAGGTTTGATTCCTTTCATCTCTGTTTTCCTGTAATCTGGGCTACAAGGTTTGATTCCTTTCATCTCTGTTTTCCTGTAATCTGGGCTACAAGGTTTGATTCCTTTCATCTCTGTTTTCCTGTAATCTGGGCTACAAGGTTTGATTCCTTTCATCTCTGTTTTCCTGTAATCTGGGCTACAAGGTTTGATTCTTTTCATCTCTGTTTTCCTGTAACCTGGGCTACAAGGTTTGATTCTTTTCATCTCTGTTTTCCTGTAACCTGGGCTACAAGGTTTGATTCCTTTCATCTCTGTTTTCCTGTAATCTGGGCTACAAGGTTTGATTCCTTTCATCGCTGTTTTCCTGTTTAATCTGGGCTACAAGGTTTGATTCCTTTCATCTCTGTTTTCCTGTTTAATCTGGGCTACAAGGTTTGATTCCTTTCATCTCTGTTTTCCTGTTTAATCTGGGCTACAAGGTTTGATTCCTTTCATCTCTGTTTTCCTGTAATCTGGGCTACAAGGTTTGATTCCTTTCATCTCTGTTTTCCTGTTTAATCTGGGCTACAAGGTTTGATTCCTTTCATCTCTGTTTTCCTGTAATCTGGGCTACAAGGTTTGATTCCTTTCATCTCTGTTTTCCTGTTTAATCTGGGCTACAAGGTTTGATTCCTTTCATCTCTGTTTTCCTGTTTAATCTGGGCTACAAGGTTTGATTCCTTTCATCTCTGTTTTCCTGTTTAATCTGGGCTACAAGGTTTGATTCCTTTCATCTCTGTTTTCCTGTTTAATCTGGGCTACAAGGTTTGATTACTTTCATCTCTGTTTTCCTGTTTAATCTGGGCTACAAGGTTTGATTACTTTCATCTCTGTTTTCCTGTTTAATCTGGGCTACAAGGTTTGATTACTTTCATCTCTGTTTTCCTGTTTAATCTGGGCTACAAGGTTTGATTCCTTTCATCTCTGGTTTCCTGTTTAATTTGGGCTACAAGGTTTGATTCCTTTCATCTCTGGTTTCCTGTTTAATTTGGGCTACAAGGTTTGATTACTTTCATCTCTGTTTTCCTGTAATCTGGGCTACAAGGTTTGATTACTTTCATCTCTGTTTTCCTGTTTTGTGATTCTGTGTAAGCCACTTAACCAGCCAGTGCCCCAGTTACCCATAAAAAGGGGACACGTTTTCAGCAGGCTTACCTGGATAACAACTGTATAAAATGAAATAAGTTTCTAAGCAAATAGTGCTGGTTCTATAAGCATGCATGCGTCATGTATACAGCCATATGCATCTTTTTTTCCTGAATTATAGGTCAATCTCAAATCATATTTCTGTAAGTAAAACAGCATTCCTTACAATCCTGGTGGTGCCCTGTACAATGAAGTTTTACATATACATTGCAGTGGCTTGCAGTCAGCCCTCCCTAATAACTCTTTGCCACAAATGTATTTGTGAAACAGGTGTGCAATGGGTCATCTGCAGTAATGTATTTGTGAAATAGGTGTGCAATGGGTCATCTGCAGAAATGTTCTTGTGAAACAGGTGTGCAATGGGCCATGTGCAGCAATATATTTGTGAAACAGGCATGCAATGGGCCATCTGCAGTAATGTATTTGTGAAACAGGTGTTCAATGGCCCATCTACAGTAATGTATTTGGGAAACAGGTGTGCAACGGGCCACCTGCAGTAATGTATCTGTGAAACAAGTCTGCAATGGGCCATCTGCAATAATGTATTTGTGAAACAGGTGTGCAATGGGCCATCTGCAGAAATGTATTTGTGAAAAAATGTATACAGTGAGTCCTTATTAACATGGACATAAGTAATCTCCAAACTTTGGACCCAACCCAGTTCAGATTCATTAAAGGTAGAGCATGCCTGTTAAATATAGTTGACTTCTTCGAGAAAGTCACCAGGCTCTGGATGGTGGAAAGACAGTGCATACCACCTATCTTGACCTAGCCAAGGCATTTGACACAATCCCCCACTCAGGAATTACACAGAAACTCTCCCAATTGGGAATTAACTCCTACATTACCAGATAGGAAGCCAACTGGCTCACCGACAGGACACATACTGTCAAAGTGGGTGACTTCACCTCTAGCAAAAGACCAGTCACCAGTGGCATACCTCAGGGTTCTATGCTGGGCCCTTTACTGTTCAGAATTTTTTTTTCAGATGTCTGGACAAACTTGGACAGCCTATGGCAGACCAAGTTCACTGACAATTGCAAATTGGAAGCAATCACTGAGTACCCCAAACATGTTACTATACTGCAGACAGAGTTAATGCAGACAAAGGATTGGTGCCAAAGCCACGGATTAAAGCTAAATGCAAAAACATGCAATATTATTCCCTTTGGAAAAGCTGATATCCCTGATAATTACATTATAGACATCACCCTACTAAGTGTGTAAACCCAGTTGTACGTGATCTGGGTACTTGGGTTTATAGCAATCTGAACTTTGACCACCATGTATCCACAGTAGTAAGGAAATCCTTTTATGTGGCACATTTTATAAGGAAAGGCATTGTATCTATATCAAAGGATGTCATAATTCCATTATATTCAGCCCTCATCAGACCAGTAATTGAGTACAAGGTCAATTGCATGTACCTCACCAGACACCTGCACCAACTGGAGTGACCACAGAGGTTTTTCACCATGAAATTGCAGGGTACACAAAACAAGTCTTATGTAGAAAGACTGAAAACCCTGTCACTGTAGTCTGTCTCCTACATGTTGTTAAGGGGTGAACTTTGCCTGGCTTACAGGGCAGTCTCTGACCCGGCCCTAATGGAAATGCTACACATTTGTAAATCAAACTGCAGGAGGGTCACTCACTCCAGGGATCTTAATCTAGCCACTGACATGAACAGGTCATGCTGTAGAGACAGATACATCTCCCAGAGACAGCCACTTCTCTGGAACAAGGTTCCAGTTCACGTGAAACAGAGCCCCTCCCTGACCCTCTTCAAACACAACCTAGATCAATGGATGGGTGACAGCAAACTCACTCCTAGGGTGGTGCCCATGTCCTTCCTTTACAGAGGAAGTTGGTGTTAACTACCACAGGCCCTTACCTCTGTGAACTTCACTCCCTTAACCACAGACAATTAGGGCAACTCTGGATAAATACGGCTAGGCTTATAAGGGCTCTAGGGCTGTTAGTCTAGTAACTTCCTATGAACCTATGACCCTATCTAACAATTTACTTGTGTTGCTCACTTCATACTCTCTCCACAAATGTAAAATGTGCTTTAAATCAGGCACGATAACCCTTAGCATGTTATCTGAATCTAATTGCAACATTTCATCATCCATGTCTCAGAAGACACAGCAGCCCTAGCAAACAGTCTCTTTTTTAGCTTTTGATAACCCACAAAATCAAATGTTTCATGTCTGTATATACTTTTATTGCTTCATGGCTTGTCAGTTGGAAAGATTATATTTTGGCTCGGATAGACTGATTAAAATTCTATTGGTGGAAACTTAGATTTTGGGGCAAAGTATATGCGGAGCATCATCATGTTTACATAGCTTCTTTAGTGGTGGGGTGCCTTTTAGTGGGGCTAGTACACAGGCCAGTAAATTAATCTGTTGCTATAGACTGATCAAGTGTTTTAGTAATCTCACTTCTCTCCTTCAGAGTCAAAGTCCTCTCCTGAAGGACCACTAGATGCTAGACAATATTTGTACTGGTCTGCAACACAGTCATCTTTTTTTTTATTATTTCGTTTGACAAAAGAGCAAACTCAGTTTTCTCTTTCTTTTGGGGTATGATAACCCAGAGAACATACTTTTGACTCTTTTGCAGATGCAGAATTAACACACAATGAGTGTGCACTTGCACTCAGTGAATACTGGTTTCATTTGCTACATGTTGACTAAATTATGCTTCCCACAATTACCTGTGTTAGCATTTTTACCACTCTGGAGTTTAAGTGCAATTTATTTACAGTTGCCAGTTGTACTGCAGCTCAGGTGTTTCGGTTTCAGAATAAGGCAGCAGTCCATCTGGTTCTCTTTCTTCATGCTGTGTATATAACACAGCTTAAACTCTGGGTAAAACTAAAGGTAAACTCCAGGTACTCTACAGGTAACTATGTACCTTCTCCTGGAACTCAACAGATAAATACACACCTTTGATTGGAACTTCACAGGTATATCCACACCTTCTATTGGATCTCCAAAGGTACAGCGACACCTTCTACTGGAACTCCACAGATACAGCTACACCTTCTACTGGTGGAACCCCACAGGTAAATCCGTACCTTCTATTGGAACTCCAAAGGTACAGCTACACCTCCTATTGGAACTCCACAGCTACATCCACACCTTCAACTGGAACTGTGCTGCTACATCCACACCTTCTACTGGAACCCCACATGTAAATCCACACCTTCTATTGGAACTCTACAGGTACAGACACACCTTGTATTGAAAGTCCACAGGTACAGCCACACCTTCTACTGGATCTCCACAGGTACAGCCACACCTTCTACTGGATCTCCAGAGGTACAGCTACACCTTCTACTGGTGGAACCTCACAGGTAAATCCACACCTACTACTGGAACTCCAAAGGTACAGCTACACCTTGTATTGGATCTCCACAGATACATCCACATCTTCTCCTGGAACCCCACAGGTAAATCTACATCGTCTATTGGAACTCCAAAGGTACAGCTAAACCTTCTACTGGAACTCCACAGGTACAACCACACATTCTACTGGAATTCTACTGGTACATCCACACCTTCTACTGGAACCCCACAGGTAAATCCACACCTTCTACTTGAACACCACAGGTAAATCCACACCTTCTACTGGAACTCTACTGCTACATCCACACCTTCTACTGGAACCCCACAGGTAAAGCCACATCTACTATTGAATCTCCAAAGGTACAGCCATACCTTCTATTGGAACTCCACAGGTACAGCCATGCCTTCTACTGGAACTCCAGGTACAGCCATGCTTCTATTGGAACTTCACAGGTACATCCACAGCTTCTATTGGATCTCCACAGGTACAGCCACACCTTCTATTGGATCTCCACAGGTACAGCCATGCCTTCTATTGGAACTCCACAGGTACAGCCATGCCTTCTATTGGAACTCCACAGGTACATACATACCTGTTAGAGAAATGTACAAATTGTATAGTGTACAATTCTGCACCTAAAGGGTTAAGAGTTAATACATTTATTCTATGTAAAATGTGTAAATACTGGTGGTTTCTGTAAAAGCTGCTGACGCATGAAAGTCTGTTGTTCTTGCTATGGAATGTTGAGATAGGGGCCTCACACTAGCAACAGATAAGTGTTGTGTCAAGAAGAGACAGTTAAAGGACCATTACTCAGAAACTGGGTTTGACAGGGCAAGCCCTGTGGTCAAGCTAAATTCTGAGAGATGTTTTTGTAAGTCAGCAATTATCTAATAAGCACCTGCTGTGTACGTGCAAAGAACTGTACAAAAGCAGCAGGCTGAGCTATTGAAAATCAGACAAACCTTGTACCTACATGCTTTGTCGCTGCAAATAATAAAGGATGCCTTGCTTGAACCTAATGTGCATTGATCTTTGTTTTTTCTTTAACAATACATTCAATTGGATCTCCACAGGTACATCCACAACTTCTCCTGCAACCACACAGGTAAATCCACACCTTCTATAGGATCTCCACATGTACACTTTCTAAGGGAGCTCCACACGTACAGCCATGCTTTCTATTGGAACTTCACAGGTACATCCACACTTTCTATTGGATCCCTACGGGTACGGCTACACCTTGTACTGGAAGTCCACAGGTACATTCATACCTTCTACTGGAACACTACTGGTGCATCCACACCTTCTACTGGAACTCCACATGTACATCCACACCTTCCATTGGAACTCAGATGGTACATCCACACCTTCTACCAGAACTCCAGAGGTAAATCCACACCTTTTATTGGAACTCCACAGGTACATTCATACCTCATACTGGAACTCCATAGGTACATCTGCGGCTTCTGCTGGTGTATCTCCACTCTTGTTCTTCCAAATTTCTCTCTAAGGGAGGTGAACATGTCTGTCTGTGTAACTACAGGCCTTCCTAGCTGACATCATTTCAGCAGGTGTTTTTCATCTACCTAGCTTTTACAATATTTCATTTCTGTATTGCACAGTATTTTCACATTGCACTTGGCTATTTCATATGTATACCACCTGTATATATATATATATATATATATATATATATATATATATACACACGTGTGTGTGTGTGTGTGTGTGTGTGTGTGTGTGTGTGTGTGTGTGTGTGTGTGTGCGTGTGTGTAACCCATTTGATCCAAAATACAAAATATCTTAACACAACTGGTCTAAACAAATTTCATTTAATGCAGAATAAATGAAAGACAAAGAAAAGCCTATAAAATTTTTGAAAAAATGTTTTTTTGCAAGGGGCAAGCCTCTGTACCCCCCAAACTATATATGACAACTCTACCATTACACTACAGTGAAAGATAGGGAAACACACTAGAAGTGCACCACTAGCTTGCACAATCCAGCATACTGCAATAGTATTTATAAATCTTTAAGAAAACTCATACTAGTGATGAAATATTCATACATTTTCCTTATCAAAGTTACTTGTGTATCTTCATCACTTCATAGGTTCATATCTCAATACTAGGCTATTGGCCCAGTGGCCCTTATAAGCCTAGCCAAGAATTTCACCCATGTTCCCACAAAGTCAGCACCTTTCAAAACTCTTCACATTCCATCGGCAGTTTTTCTAATGAACACCTCACTCCAGTTAGTTTTACATAGAGATTGTTTTGCTTCCATATAATTTATAATTAATTTTCTATGCATTGGTTTAGATTTCAGTTTGCAGAATCATCTAGCAACAAATTAACCTTTATAACCCCATGATCACTGCACATCAGTAGTGGAAAAACTTGACATGAAACAATAGTAATTTCTTTAGCAACACAAACAATGTCTAGTATGTTCTATTCCCTTGTAATTTTTTTTACAATTTGAAGCAATTGTTTGTTCCTGACCATATATTGTGAATAATTTCCTTACTAATGTTGTTGAATCAATATTATTCCAGTCTGTTTTTGGTAAATTTAAGTCCCCAGCCACTATTATTTTTCCTTCCTGTGTTTCATGTAAGAAATGTATGAATTCCTCTACGTCATCAGCACTTGACTTTGGTGTTCTGTACACTCCAACAATTGTTATATGTTCCAGGGTTGTCTTTATTGTCACAGTTACACAGTCTATAGTATTGGTGTTATCACTGAACATGTAATAATCACAAGTCTCATAGCTATCTTTAATCCTTATCATAACACCTCCCCTGACTTTCTGTTAGAATGTCTTACCTGTATACCCTGACAGAACTGGTTTCCAGAAATTGTTCTTTAACCACTTTTCACAAACAATAACAACATCAATCTTGTAGGAGCGTAGCAAATTTTCCAGTAAAAAAACTGAATTATTAATGCTCCTAGCATTAACAACCATCACAGATGCATCAAATGTTGCTATCTGTGAACTGTTAAAGTTTTGACCTTGCAAAAATCCTGCCTTGTGTTTGTCAAATATTGCAAAATATCTGCTGCAAAAATTCTCTTCCCTGATCTTGATAACTGCATGCCATCCTGTCTGAACACGTGTGCCAAAAATTAGGATTGAATGCTCTACACATTTCCATTTTTTAAAATGTCACATTTTTTTCATGTAGGTATTTACCCAAAAATCTTTTCATTCATGGTGATCTGACTTTTCTTTCTATATGTGATTTGTGAAAAATTTATCCTAACACCTGATCAAGCTATGCTATCTAAGAGGGTTATAAGTTCCTTATACTAAAACAGTCAGAGTCCTTGAGGATGAGATCATTTGTACTGAAGTGAATAAAAACAGATAAGTATTTCCTCACATTAAAGTGTTCTAAGGCTCGTCTCACATCCTCTATTTTTGCTCCTGGCAAGCATAACACTGTTTTATGTTCATTACCTTCTTGTTAGAGCTAACCATAAAGCAGTCTTCTGCAAAATAAAACTGAAACCAAAGATCCCTTCCACCCAAGGTACCTTCACAAATTTCTTTAAGACAAACTTCCTACTGTACTCCTAAGTTATACATTCACAAGCTTCAAATCCCCACCAAACCCACTTAACTCCACTCAATATGCAGACGCCTAGACCATCACACTCTCCAGCATTTAAATAGCCACATAAATGTACCCCGCAGTATAAAAGTGCAGGGCAAACCGCAGAAACAAACCCACGTAGTGGGACCAAAATATCAACAAACTTTATGATAAAAAAGAAAAGAATTTTAACCAAAAGTAAGAACACTTTATTTATTTATTTTATTTATTTTACATTTGTTGACCGGGATAGTCCGACTGGCTGCATGTTCATTTTCAGTGCAGGCCCTGGGAGAAAAGCTCCAAGGTAAACAGAAACATTAAAAATATGTTACAAGTATAATTTTGACAAGGAGTACATAAGCAAACAATAATAAACATGTTCCACAGGTTAGAGTTAAACCCTGGTGAAAGCCAGGGGTAAATTGAACAGTAGCTGATTAATAGATTTTACACAATCTAGAAGAGAGTTAGTCAGGCTTGATACAATGACAACCAGTTTAGTGCCAGATGTTGTTTGAGTCTAGTTTTAAAATGACCTAGGGAGGAGAGTAAATACAGAGTTTGCAAAGAGAGAGTCACCAGTTGCATTGTTAATTTTGCTTGTCTGAATTAGTAGTCTGTTAGAAGATCTAAGCAGTCACGGATTGTGATAGGGGGTGAAAAGTTTTTAAGTGTAGGAGTATTATCTGGATTATAAAGGATTTTAAAGCCATGATCAGTTGGTTATACTGATTTAGACTGGTTATATTATTCCTAGAATGTTAGAGCCACTGTCACTAAATAAACAAATGATTCAGGAGCTTAATAAAATCCAGCAAAGCCAAGTTTGAGACTAAAATAGCTACTCAAGCCCAAGACAATCACAAGACATTTTTTGTTATGTTCATAATCTCAAAAGCACAATGCAGCAATGTGCTGAGCTTATTGTGAATGATGTTGCCTATACTGTGTGAAGACACAGCACACCTACTGATCGATACATTTAGCTCTGCCCTCTCTTGTCTCTGTCTGCCCCTCAACATATATCTGAAATTGGCTCACCTCCAGATATCACACAAGACCAAGTCCAAAAAGTGCCATCAAAAGCTAAAAATACTGCACTTATGGGTCCTGACAATATGTCTGGATGCATCTAAAATAGCATAAAGCATAATTTAGCCACACCTCTAACAACACTGCTCAGTCTTAGCCACACCCCTAACACTGATCAGTCTCAGCCACACCCCTAACAACACTGTTCAGTCTCAGCCACACCTCTAACAACACTATTTAGTCTCAGCCACACCCCTAACAACACTGTTCAGTCTCAGCCACACCCCTAACAGCAATGCTCAATCTCAGCCTCCATATAGGTGTTGTATCAAGTGAATACAGAATAACTACAGTCATTCCCCTGCATACATTTGGACCTTCTAAAGACCCAGAAGTCTGGCCAGCCTCATATGCAAAGCCATGGGAAGACTTATCATGGAATTAATCAATCAGGACATAGGGAAACTCTAAACACTAGACTCATCTCAGTTTTGATTCATCAAGGGCAGCCCATGCTTCCTCAATCTGGTGGATTTTTCTAAAAAGGTCACCGAAGCAATGGATGAAGGCAAAACCATACACACCACATACCTTGACTTGGCCAAAGATTTTGTCACAATTACCCACTCAGGCACAGTAGAAAAGCTAAATAAACTGGGAATAACCCCCTGTGTTACCTCCTGATATGCCAGCTGACTCAAAGACAGGATGCAGATAATCAAAATAAGGGAAGTTACTGCCTCAAAGTGACCAGTCACCAGTGGAGTCCCCCAGAGCTCTGTGCTGGGACCTCTCCCATTTGGCATCTACTTTTCTGAAGTAAAAGCCAATACCAAACAGCTCTGGCTGACTAAGTTTACAGATGACTACAAGCTAGAAGCAATAATTGAATCTCCAAATAACTTTGCCATCATGTAGGAGGATATTTGTCAAATAAATAACTGGTGTCAAAATCATGATCTGAAATTTAATGCCACAAAATGCATTATTGTATCCTTTGGGAAGTCATCTACCCCAGGAAACTACCACACTGGCAATATTTATTTTATTTTACATTTCTTTACCAGGAACGTTCGATTGGATACATGTCTATTTTCAGTGGAGGCCCGGGGAGAAAAGCTCCACATAAAACAAAAGACAATCAGAGATAACCAGTATCAGTAGCTTACGTACAAGTAGTTTACATACAGGTAGTGTTTAGTCTTTCTGGTTATTACATTTGTAAGATCGTAATATACACAAAGCTACAATGACTGGCACATGGGTTATAAACGTCCATGAGATTTGAGCTTAATTACCATATTCCTAAGTCTAAGCATCACAACTTTACATCACCTTATTATCCTTAGGTACAAGTACAACAACATTAAGTTTTATTACAACACAATGCTTTACCTAGAAAATTGTTGGGGAGAAATTGGATAAGATGGCTAAGGGTTACCTTGTATCTTAAATACAGCGGTTTGAGTACTGCGTAGCTTGCAGGAGCCTATATAATAGATAGGACTAGAGGTTGTGGTTAGTCCAGATGGTGCTAGTGTTAGAAGCTGAGGTTATGTGCAGAGCAAGGGCACAGCCATTTGTTTAATAGTTGTTTTTTTAGGGTTGTTTTAAACTGGACAATAGATATAATGGATGTAATATTGTCTGGCAGTGCATTCCAGATTTTTCCAATATAATTTGAGAAGAAGGAGTCCCCTGCTTGCTTTTTGCTTATGCCGATTTTTATACGGTGTTTGTTAGTGGACCTTAACGTTCTGTTAGTGGCATAGGGCTGAAGTAAAGTTTGTAGGACAGGTGTTTTTTCAGGTTCATATAGCACTTTGTGGGCCATAGTTAACTGGTTATAATGATGGAGGTGTGGGAGCTCAAGCCAGTTGAGTTGTTTGAGAGCCACACAATGGTGGGCTCTAGCAGGTAAGTCAGCAGAGAATCTGGCAATTTTGTTGTAGCAAGATTCAGGTTTTGCTAGCTCAGATTTCTTTAGGTTTATAAGTATGAGGGCTGCATATAGGAGAGTAGAGATAAGTAGATCTTATGCCCCTAAGAGATGACCCACTTGTTTGGGATTTGGCAACTTATGTGGTCAATGACCTAAATTTTGACCAATGTGTCAATTATTGTAAGAAAGTCTTTCTATACTACACACCTTATAAACAAAGGGATTGTGTCTAGATCTAGGGATGTCATTTCACCCCCTTTACTCAGCCCTCATTAGGTTAGTCATTGAATATAATGCCCCCTTTGGCATGTATCTGTCCAGACACATGCAACAACTGGAACACCCACAGAAAAAAGGATACAAGACCTAAACAACACATCCTGCATGGACTGACTCAAAGCAATGGCACTCTACTTGGTATCCTATAGACTGCTAAGAGGTGACCTTATTTTCTTTTTATTTATTTTTTATTTATTTATTTATTTGACATTTGTTGACCAGGCTAGTCTAACTGGATATATGTCCATTTTCAGTAGAGGCCCGGGGAGAAAAGCTCCGCTACAGCAATTATACACATATACAGATCTGAAAGTAAGTGACATAAAAGAATAATATTTAAAAACTAGTACATCATAGATACCACTTTATGTAGATAACCAATAGGAAACAGAGTGACTTGAAAAATTAAGTACATATATGCAACGTATGAGAAACTTAGCCAACAGTAGAAAGAAGAAAACATTTATACATGTAAAAGTTCATCATATTAGAAAAACAAAATTGTAAAAATATAATGAAAAAATAATGGAAATTTTTTATTTATTTATTTTTTTTTAAAATCAGAGAATGAATGTTATGGTCCTGTGAAGGTGGTGAGTAAGAGAAGGAAACATCAGTCAGGATTAATACATGGGCATAGCTATTGTGAAGTAAGAAAGGTTCTAAGTTGCTTCTTAGAAAGAGGTGTGGATGTTAGGGATGTTAGCTTAATATGAAGCTTGTTCCAAGAGTTTCCAATTGTATTAGCAAATAGACAGTCTCCAGATTTGTTATTAGGTTTAAGGGTGGCTACTAGTACCTTATTAGCTGAGCGTAGGGTGACCTGCATAGGTTCATAGCTATTTACTAGGCTAATGACCAAAAGGACCTTTTTAAGCCTATCTATGCATACCAAATCTCTGACAAGTTCTGATACTCTTGATAAGTGTAAGCATGGGCCTGGGAGATGAACCATTTACAGGGTACCTCTGTCCATTAGAAACATAGGTGCCAAATCAGGGATTCATTTCTATTTTCCCATCCAATTGTCCAAGTTGCACTTGAATTGGATTAGGGAGGAACTCTGCTTCACATGGATGGGGAGCCTGTTCCATAGACAGGGTAGTCTCTGGGATACATGCCTGTCTCTCCAGCAGGTCCTATTGATATCACAGTCAAGGTTTAAATCTTTAGAACAGGTACTTCTGGTGCTGCTTGTTTTGTGAATATGTAGGAGGTCCATCAGAGTGGGGTCTGACAAGGCCCTGTATGCCAGGCATAGATCTCCCCTCAAAAGCCTGTAAGAGACAGAATGCAGGGATAAGGCCTTGAGGCAGTCATTCCAATTGCTGGATATGCCTGGTTAGGTACATACCAAAGGGGGCATTGTACTCAGTGATAGGTCTGATGAATGCCGAATACAGTGGAACAATGACTTTCTTGGACTTAGATGCCATACCTTTGTTTATAAGTTGCACAACATAGAATGATTTCCTCACCACCTTAGACATGTGATGGTCAAAGGTTAGATTACTATCTATGTGTGTCCCTAAGTCCCTGACTGCTAGATCAAATCTTAGGGGTGTGTTGTCTATATGACAGTTACCAGGGATGGATGACTTCCCAAAGGATACTATTATGCATTTCTTGGCATTTAGTTTTAGTCCATGGCTCTGACACCATTTGTTTGTCTGTGTCAACCCCCCAGAGAACATTTGTGTCAGTGTGAGATTCAATGACAGCTTCTAATTTGCAATCATCTGCACGTTTAGTCAGCCAGAGACCACTGACATTGGCCTTGACTTCTGTGAAGTAAATACCAAAAATGAGCGGTCCAAGGACTGATCCTTGAGGGACTCCACTTGTGACTGGCCTCTAGATCTAGGGATGTCATTTCACCCCCTTTACTCAGCCCTCATTAGGTTAGTCATTGAATATAATGCCCCCTTTGGCATGTATCTGTCCAGGCAGAGGTAGAATCCCCAATGCTAACTTCCTGGGTCTTGTTTGTGGGCCAGTTGGCTATCCACCAGGTGAGATATGAGTTTGTTTCTAACCTCTTGAGTTTGTCAACTATGCCTGAGTGGGGTATTGTGTCAAATGCCTTGGCCAGGTCAAGGTAGGCAGTGTGAATGGTTTTGCCCTCTTCCATTGCTTTGGTGACCTTCTCAAAGAAGTCCACCAGGTTGAGTAGGCATGATCTCCTCTTGACGAAACCAAACTGGGCTGGGTTCAGTGTCTGGAGGTTTACTATATCTCTATTGATCATCTTCATGATAATTCTTTCCATGGCTTTACATATAAGATTAGTGAGACTTATGAGTCTGCAGTTTCCGGGGTCTGAAGATGGCCCACCTTTGTGCAGAGAGATGACTGTTGCCTTTCTCCATTCATGAGGCATGAAGCCTGTTTGAAGGCTACAATTAAATAGCAATTCCAGAGGCCCTGATAAGTCATGATTCATGCTATTTAGAAGGCATTCTGGGATATTGTCTGGGCCCATTGATTCAGTGTTATTGGTTGTAGAGAGACCATTAAGGACCTGCTCCCTAGTGATAGTAGGGAAGTTATATTTGATGACATTTCCTGAGGGAAAGTTGAGGGGGAGGGGGGTAATGTTGGAGCTGAATTTATCAGCCAGCTGGTTTGCTATATCTTCTGGCTCATTATAGGTGGCTCCATTTATAATGAGCTCTGCACACAACTGTGTATTTCTTTGAGGCTGCGGACGTAGCTAAAGAATGCTTTGTGGTTGTCCTTGGGCTGGGAGGCCAAACTTACCTCACATTTGGCTTTGATAGACTTTATTTGTCCTGTGAGTTGTTTGTTTAGTTTGATGAGAGTGCTTTTATCCTGCTGGGTGCTGTACCTCCTAAGTTTTGCCATGATTTTCTTCCTCCTGTTATACAGCATATGAAATTTTTAATTCCACCAGGGTGCCTTGTTTTTTGAGTTAGTTCTGTACTTCTTCCTGATGGGTACAGCTGCCTCTGTGCAGCTATTAACATGCATGTATGGGGTTTCTGTGAACAGCTCTGCATAGGCAGCAGTGTTCTCAGGTTTTATGGAGGCTTGACATTTTGCCACATTCTCACTTAATAACATCAGGTTATCATTAGAATAGTTCCTCAATATTCCAGGTTTAGCTGGGGGTCCAGGTTTTATTTTTACTTCAAAAGAGACCATTTTGTGGTCTGACCTTACCAGGGAAGACATTACAGTAGGGGTATGCATCACTCTCCCATATTAGTGAGGACCAGATCCAGTATGTTTGCACCCCTTGCTGGTGTATTGACCATCTGATCCAGGGAGATTGTGTTTACAAAATCCAGGAATCTCTGTGCATGTACTTTTGGTGTCATGTAGGATTCCCTGTTAATAGTGGGGTAATTAAAGTCACCCAGGCATATAGTATTGAGTTGCATGGTTAGTGTTTCTAATACATTTAAATACATGGTATGGGTTTCCTGGGTCATAGAGGGGGACCTATAACTTGCAAGGAAGTGGTATTGGATTTTGCCTATGATGATTTGAACATGGAGTATCTCAAGTGCATTGTCCTGTTTGAGCAGCCTTGAAGTATATTTATTTTTGAAGTAAATAGCGACACATCCACCTTTTGTCACTGCCTGTGAAGTAGCTGGCCTAAACGTGTGGAAGGCATCATAACCTTGCACTGCTGGTGTGCTCTCTGTGGCTTTAAACTATGTCTCAGTGACTGCACAGTCTTCAGCATTCTCTAGGGTAAAGAGTGCTTCTGGGGAGTGGAGTTTGTTGTTTAGAGTCCTAGCACTGAGCAGTAATACATTTAGATGTTCTTGGTTTTGATTTGCTATGTCAGAAGTACTTTCAGTTTGGCATTGCCTAAAAAAGGCACTATGGTGGAAGACAGTGTTTTAGCTACTTTTTGAAAGCCTACATGGGAGAGGTGCAGACCATCTGTGGCAATGTAGCGCAGTCTTTTGACCATCTCCTTCCATGCTGACAAATATTGCACCCCCTTAGAATGACACCAGAAACTATGGCAATTATTAAAGTCAATCATCTTTTGTTCATATTGTGATATCATCCTTGGAGAAGGTAAAATGCTGCTCAGTGCTAGGTTCATACCAGCCTGAGACACATATTCCAAGAGCTCCATGATGTCTCTCTCATATAGTTTAGGACAGTAAGTATCAGGTCATTTACTCCCACGTGGATTATGACTGAGTCATATTGGTAACTGTGGTCCATTGACCTGAGTGTGTGCGGATTGTGGCAGATCCTAGTCCCTGATAAGCAACTGACCGTGACTTTCTCCTTACTCAGCCTGGTGAGAGGGACATCAGTGTGTCTCATGATGGAGTGTCCAATGACTAGAATGTTGGATTGTGTGGTGGCTTGCCTTATGGGCTTAGAGGTAGAGGCTCCATGAGATGTAGCTCAGTGTGTTGATGTGGGTGTTGTTTTGAAAGAGCACATTTGGAGCTGGTGAGGGTATTTCAATTGTGCTTTTACAGGAAAATGTCACTCAAGGTGTCTGTGTCTGTACAGAGCACTGCCAAATACTTGAGGGGAAACTAATACGTAGACCCTGAAAATGTAAGGATGAAGTATTTAGGCAGGTATTCAGAAGTTAGAAACAAATCAAGCAGTACTTACTGAAAACAAAGAATTAGTTTGTCAAGAATGATGAAAAGAGGGCAGTTGCATGAATGGCTACTGCCTGGCGACTACATGCTGGTCTCACCACAGCCTCAACTTGTTGGGATACAATGCATCTGATGACTCATTATTGATGGATTTACTGCACATCGGGAAGTCATATGGGATCAGAAATACTCAGTCCAGAGATCTAAACTTCTTCTATAACATCAACAGAACAGTTTGGAGTTATACTTTTGCTGCTGGGGAAAAGACTCCCATCCACAAAAATAAAATTTATCCCTGTCTATTTTCAAGCAAGGCTTAGATCTTTGGATGGGAAACAGAAAATTTATCCCCAGGAATGCCCCCCATACTAATAATGGCCATACATATGCAGTTCCTAAATTCTTTATGCCATGCATGGGTCCCCTCAATTTATCGATGGTATGATCCCAGTTATTCTCAATGGGGTAATACATACTTATTGACCATGGAATGGAAGACCACTCTATAACCAAATAGAATAGGTTATTTTGAGCAAAAAAAAGGGAAACTAGCTAGGCTTAAAATGTCCCACAAGCCTAGCTATCCTAGTATAGACTTGGTTCAGATTTGCTGGACCCAGTCTGTTTTTACAGTTTTTGAGCACTAATCCAGCTTTCCTCCACAAAATAGGGCCTCCCCCTACACCCTGGTGAGTGTAGAGTGTAGCTAAGTACCTATCTGAGTGGAAATTGTTGACCCAGGGCCCAGTCTAGTGTGCTGCTATTGGTTAAGTGTTTGAAATCAGTTTAATTTCATTGCTACTTGCTGTCTGCATTAGCTCAGGTTTGCACAACGCACACCACCGACATATCTTTGCAATACCGCACAGTGGAGGATACCATTGGCAGTTATACATGAAAACACTTAGACAGATCATTTTCCCTTAGTCAGCTGTTTGTGCTCTATTGGAGGTTTCTCCCTGTTGTGCTACACTGCCCAGTTATATGGTCAGCTGAGCAATAAGATTCCACAACAAGTCTTACCCATTAAGTCCCTTGCAATTTAGGACTTTTTCTTGTCCCTAGCCATGCCTGGTCCTTCTAGTTCTCTTCCTGTTACTGACCACAGTACTTCACTTAGCATCAGAAATGGACAATTTTCTACCATTTCTCCAGCCAACCTGATCGACATGGGCATCCTGAGGCAATGTAGCAGTTGCCTCATGTACAGTGACAACCCACTTCTCCTAATTCATGCAAATTCAATATGTGAGAGACACATGTGCATTAAGAATCTGGAATCTAGGCTCTCTTACTCACAAATCAGTATATCAGATACTAAGGAGGTTGTCAGCTCACACACTCCACCTAATGCACCATCCACATGTACAACACCTAAACCTTCATATGCAGAGGTTCTCACTAGAAGCCTACCTAAAGATCAGAGACCTCCCAAACATAAACACACTTCACTTAATACGTTCCCAGCAAATCACAGTACACATACAAATGCATGCACCAGTGTGTCATGAAACATACCCCCTAAAGCAAAACACAAAATGAAATGTTTTACTCATAGGTGACTCCATTGTGAGACACACAGATGTCCCACTGACCAGGCTGGATAAGGAAAAGATCACGGCCAGCGGTCTGTCCTGTGCCAGGACACAGATGTCCCACTGACCAGGCTGGATAAGGAAAAGATCACGGCCAGCTGTCTGTCCTGTGCCAGGACACAGATGTCCCCCTCACCAGGCTGGATAAGGAAAAGATCACGGCCAGCGGTCTGTCCTGTGCCAGGACACAGATGTCCCACTGACCAGGCTGGATAAGGAAAAGATCACGGCCAGCGGTCTGTCCTGTGCCAGGACACAGATGTCCCCCTCACCAGGCTGGATAAGGAAAAGATAACGGCCAGCGGTCTGTCCTGTGCCAGGACACAGATGTCCCACTGACCAGGCTGGATAAGGAAAAGATCACGGCCAGCGGTCTGTCCTGTGCCAGGACACAGATGTCCCCCTCACCAGGCTGGATAAGGAAAAGATCACGGCCAGCGGTCTGTCCTGTGCCAGGACACAGATGTCCCACTGACCAGGCTGGATAAGGAAAAGATCACGGCCAGCGGTCTGTCCTGTGCCAGGACACAGATGTCCCCCTCACCAGGCTGGATAAGGAAAAGATCACGGCCAGCGGTCTGTCCTGTGCCAGGACACAGATGTCCCACTGACCAGGCTGGATAAGGAAAAGATCACGGCCAGCGGTCTGTCCTGTGCCAGGACACAGATGTCCCACTGACCAGGCTGGATAAGGAAAAGATCACGGCCAGCTGTCTGTCCTGTGCCAGGACACAGATGTCCCTCTCACCAGGCTGGATAAGGAAAAGATCACGGCCAGCGGTCTGTCCTGTGCCAGGATCCGCCACATCACACACACACTTAAGTCTCACACCAACAGGCACTGTTATGACTCTGTCATAGTCCATGCTGGTGTGAACAACTTGAGATGTACTTCACTGGACTAAATGATGAGAGGCGTGACAGAGCTCTCTGATTATGTGTCCCAGGTGGGTATGTCCCTCGCCTTAAGCAGCATTCTACCTTCACCTAGGATGATGTCTCAATACAGACAAAAAATGATTGACTTCAACAATTGGCTTAGTATCTGGTGTCTTGTAAGGGGATCCAGTACCTTTCAGCCTGGGATGATTTATTTATTATTTTATTTATTTTACATTTGTTGACCGGGCTAGTCCAACTGGATATATGTCCATTTTCAGTGGAGGCCTGAGGAGAAAAGCTCCATCAAACACACAAAAAAAACCCACAATATAATTTATAATAAGAGACATTTACAAATACAGCTAAATTTACAGATACTCCTCTCATTCATTACATTTTGTTGCATTTCTGTAAACAGGATCGTGGTACATATCAGCTATGGTTAGCCATTCAAAAAATTTCCTAATAAAAATTTAATATAAGAGAATACTTTTTTTTTTTTGTCGTTAACAGAAAAGTCATTAACAGAAAAGTCATAGAGAGAAAAGTAGGTAGCTTTATACTCTCTCTCTAGTAGGTAAGGTAACAGAAAAGTAACAAGTTTATAAAGGTATGGAGATAAATACTGCGAGAAAACACGAGGTAGTTAGTCAGGGTTAGAACAAGGGCATAGCCATTGTGATTTAAGGTATGGCTTCAATTTGCTTTTAAATAATGTTGTAGAGGTAATGGTGGCTCAGTCTTTTGGGGAGAGTTCCAGGTTTTCCCCACTGTATTGGCGAACAAGGAGTCACCAACCAAGTTGTTAGCTTTACCTATTTGTACAAGTAGTTTATTTGATGAGCGTAGGGTCTTGAGGTTGTTATAGGGGGTGATTAGGTTAGTAATTATTGGTGTGTTAGTAGGTTGGTACAGGATCTTCTGGGCAACTGTTAACTGGTTGAATAGTATAGTATTTGGCAGTTCTAGCCATCCTAGCTGTTTAAGATTATCACAATGATAGGTTCTGAAGGCAGACCCAGTAGCAAATCTGACAACATTATTGTAGGAGATAGCTAGCTTGTTGATGTTGTTTTTACATATTTTTGTATATATAGGCAAGGCATAGAGAAGGGTGGAGATTAAGAGGGTACGGGCTATGGTGGTCCTGGCTAGTAGAGCCAAAAAGGATTTAATCCTGTACGGGGATCCTAATATTTTGTTGACTGTTTTTATAGTACTATTAATATGGGAATCAAAGGTAAGGTTGTTGTCAATTAGAACCCCAAGACGTTTAGTAGTACAATCCGGAGATATAATAGTGCCATTGCTAGATGTGATAGTAAAATTAAGTGGGGAGGCCCTACGGGTGCGAGTAAATAGTAACAGTTTTGTATTTTTGGGATTCAGAATGAGGCATTGATGTAGAAGCCATTTCTCAACTGTGTTAAACACATTTTGGGTTATGGACTGTAGGACAGATGGTGAGGTGGCAGAGCATACTAACGCAGAATCACCTGCGTATTGGATACAAGTAGCCTGAGGTATAACAGAATATAGGTCATTTATAAAAATAGAGAATAGGAGGGGGCCTAATATGGACCCTTGAGGGACACCAAGGGCAATTGGGAGGTGGGAGGATACATTGTTCTCCCATAGGACAGTCTGCTGGCTGTTGTCTAGGTATGATTGGAATCACTGAATAGCCAGTGTGTCTAGAGATAGAACAGCCTGCTGCCTGTGGTCTAGGTATGATTGGAACCATTGAATATCCAGTGTGTCTACAGACAGGCCTGCTGCCTGTTGTCTA
Organism: Protopterus annectens; assembly: GCF_019279795.1. Lineage (NCBI taxonomy): Eukaryota > Metazoa > Chordata > Ceratodontiformes > Protopteridae > Protopterus > Protopterus annectens. The sequence continues at coordinate 39,790,966 of NC_056749.1, forward strand.
GGTATGATTGGCACAATTGAATAGCCAGTGTGTCTAGAGATAGGACAGCCTGCTGCCTGTTGTCTAGGTATGATTGGCACCGTTGAATAGCCAGTGTGTCTACAGACAGGTTTTTGAGAATATTAATGAGTAAGTGGTGGTTAACCATATCGTGAGAATATTAATGAGTAAGTGGTGGTTAACCATATTGTGAGAATATTAATGAGTAAGTGGTGGTTAACCATATCGTGAGAATATTAATGAGTAAGTGGTGGTTAACCATATCGTGAGAATATTAATGAGTAAGTGGTGGTTAACCATATCGTGAGAATATTAATGAGTAAGTGGTGGTTAACCATATCGTGAGAATATTAATGAGTAAGTGGTGGTTAACCATATCGTGAGAATATTAATGAGTAAGTGGTGGTTAACCATATCGTGAGAATATTAATGAGTAAGTGGTGGTTAACCATATCGTGAGAATATTAATGAGTAAGTGGTGGTTAACCATATCGTGAGAATATTAATGAGTAAGTGGTGGTTGACCATATCGTGAGAATATTAATGAGTAAGTGGTGGTTAACCATATCGAAGGCTTTTGAAGGATCAATGAAGAGGGCTGAGGATAAAGTATCGTTGTTGCGATTCTTATTAATATAGTCTGTGAAAGATAAGAAGCAGAGGTGGTGCTTTGAAATGGTCTAAAACCATGTTGGCAGTTGGCTAGTAAATTGTTTTCTATTAGGTGGTTTAACAGCTGCTTAAGAATGCATTTCTCCATAATCTTTGCCAGTGGGGATAATATGGCTATTGGTCTGTAATTTGATAATTCGTTGGAGTTACCACCCTTATGCAAGAGGATAATGTGTGAAATTTTCCAGATTGATAGGATAGTTCCTTCGGTTATAGCTCTATTAATCAGGGTGGAAATAGGGTAGGCTAGGGCTTTTGCATCTTTTTGTAGATATTCTACAAGTAATTGGTCTGTGGAGAGGGTTGTAGGTTTAAGCTTATGTAAAAGGGTGCAGACAACGGATGTAGGGACAGGTTGAAAGTGAAATGATGGGGATGCATTAGTAATGGAGGTGGGTGATGATGATGTATCAGGGGATAGCTGATTGGCCAGAGATTGAATGGTCCCTGTGAAAAAAGTGTTAAAGGTATTTGCTATTTGATTGGGATTGTCATGATCAGAGCCTAAAGGGATGGGTGTGACTGAAAGACCTGGGTGTAAGAGTTTATTAATGCCTGACCAAAATTTTTGTGGTTTATTTTGGTGGGTTTGTTGTAGCTCAAAGTAAAAATTCCTTTTGTCTAACAATATGTTTTTTTTTGTTTCATTTCTAAGCTGTCTAAACTTTAATTGACCTATAGGGTTTTTAATAGAATGCCAGGTTGCCCACAGTTTATTTCTAAGGAGGATTTTTTGTTTGGTAGTTTTTGAGAGCCATGAGGCTGTTTTGTCCTGGTTCTAATTGTACGTGTTGGGGCATGGTAGTCTAAAATGGCTAAGAATCTTGAATTAAAGTATTTTACTGCTTCTTCTAGAGGTAGGTTTTTCAGGGGTGACCAATCACATGCCAGAAGTTCTTTATGAAAGCTGTTAGGGTTAAAATTAATGTTGGTCCTTATTGTTCTGTTGGCCATTGGGTTTGGAATGTCACACTTAAATCGGATTATGAAGGTCAGTGAATGGTCGCTTATATCTTCTGGGAGGATTCCTACTTTGTAAGTTTGGTGGTGACTGTTTATGAAAATCCAATCTAAGGTGCTTCCCTTGCCATTACATTTGTTGGTCCTTGTAGGGGATGTAATGGTTTGGGTAAAACCATATAGGTTAATATGAGTAGGTAGTTCTTCTGAGGAACAGCTCTTCCAGTTGATATTAAAGTCTCCAAGCACTATGATTTCTTGGGGGTAAGTATTAGATCGCCAACTAAGGATATCCTCTAGGGTGCTAGAGTTATTACCTGGGGGAAGATAAACACAGATAATGTAGATGGATTTAGTTTATTAAGTTGTAGTTTGGAAATAAGGATTTCAGCCTTATCTACTAGTGGAGGTTGAGAATCTATAGGGGACACCTGTAGGCCAGATTTATATAGAATAGCTACTCCACCAGCCTTCTTAATTTTATGGTCTAGCCTCAGGATATTGTAGCTGGGTGAAATAATCTTATTATCCTGTGCAGCATTTTTTAGCCATGTTTCAGTAAGACATAGGATGTCAAATGAATGTACATCCATGAGTGCATGTAGGTGGGCAACTTTATTATTTATGCGCTGAATATTGAGATGAGCTATTAAGAGTGAGTTAGCGGGTCTGGTGTGAAATTATGTGTTAGCAGGCACAGCAGTGTGGGGCTCTGAAATTGTGGTAGAGTTGGGTCCAGGGTTTGGGTGGATATCACCATCTGTTAAGGGGTGAAATTGTACTCTCATTGTAAGGTTTAAGAGTCTAAATGTTAGCTTCTGGAATTTTCTAGTTCTTGGACTATAAAATTTAATGTGAGTTAATCTATGATACTTAGGTGGTAGGTAGTTTGTTGTGGTGGGTGTATATGTATTGCTAAGAGGGACTTCAAGTATTGGTGTAGAGGTTTGCCTTATGGAGGAATAAAATAAATCCTAGGGAGTTAAGGTATTCATAGAATGTAAGTAGGTAAAGTATGCATAGGAAAGATAGGAGTAAAGTTAAGAGAAGGACTTTAGGGACGGAAGAAATAGATGTAGGTAGCATAATGAAGTAGTAGTTACAGGTTAGAATAGAGGGTACGTTTTAATTGAGGTTTGTATGTAACACAATGGTAGTGGGCTATATCACTTTAAGAAGGTGGGTCCTGTGAGTGATTGTTTGGATGGGGGTGTGGTTTAGGGAGGATAAATGTAGAGGTACTGGGGGCAGGTATAAATTGGGGGCAGGGTATGGGAGCGGAGTGAGCCGTAGGGCGAACGGAGCGGGTAGAGCCACTGAAGGACTAAGCCCCAGGAGAACAATCAATGGAGTGTTGACTGCTAAGGTAAGTTTGAGGAGAGATGGTTGGAAGAGTTGACAGAGAGATAAGCAGTGTAAGATAGAAGGTTAGAGTGGGACTGGAAGGAGAGGTAAGTGAAGGAAAAAGTGGATGCCTGAATTATATGTGAAGATAGTAAGATTTGTGTTCAAAGAGATTAATCATGGGTAGAGGGTGCCATCTACTGGTTGATGGACCACGATGCCTTGTCAGAGATGGTCTCCAACTGTCACCTCTCAGATTTCGGCTACTGGCTAAGGTTTTTACCTCCCATACAGTGCCTTTTTAGGCAATGTCATAAAAACAAAATTCCCAATGTAAAAATATCCTCAAAAAACAACCTTAAGGTTATGCTGCTAAATGCTAGGAGTCTAAATTTGAAACTGCACTCACTGGAAGCAGTCCTCATCTTGGAAGATGTAGACATCTGTGCAGTCACAGAAATCTGGTTCAAGGCTGCAGAGAGCACCTGAGCCATACTGGGTTATAATGCCTTCCACACATTCAGACCACAAAATGAATGTATGAAAACTAAAGGAGTATCAATATTCACCAAAGATAAACACACCTCCTGATTGGTCAAACAGAATGATTCCCTAAATTTACATGTTCCATGTGCAAATAACTATAGGAAAGAATGCTCTCCAAGTTATTGTCAGCTATAGATCCCACTCCATGAACCACGATATCCACACTGCCTACCTGGATCTACTTGAGCCACTCAAAATACAACCAAACACCCTGGTTATGGGTGACTTTAAATATGCATCTATAGATTGGGTAAATTATATGTGTACAAACACACTTTCCCAGAGATTTTTGGACTTCGTTAACTCAAAGTCTTGGAGCAGATAGTTGGCACTCCCACAAGGGACCCAAACATTCTAGAATTGGTACTCACCAATATTGTAGAATGGTGCACTACCACAAGTGTGCGGCTTTTCCTGGTGAAGTCTGATCATAAATCAGTCTCTTTCGAAGTAACAATAGCATCAGACCACCCACAGGACAAATTAGGTTAAAAAAGTTCTCCAAAGCCAACTACAGCCTCTAACAAGAGGGCATTAATAACTTCAAAGCTTTTGTCCACACTTATGGCAAGGACACCTATACTGGGATATGCACCAATGTATTGTATAAACATATGTACAATTGTACTGACTCAGCTGTTGCTGATAGAACCCCAAAGCAAGATCCTCAAGAAAGAACAAGCCTGCCTGGTGGACATCTGCTATAAACAGATGATACAATAAGAGGAAGAAATTGCTGTCTAAATCCAAAAAAGTACAGTCTCAGAAATGGAAGCATACTATTCTCAGCCTGAACAAGCAAATAAGACTTTTTGTCAAGTCCTCTGAAGCTAACTATGAATCTAAATTAGCATCCCTAGCCAAGGATAACCATAAGGCATAATCTTTAGCTACATCTGTAACCTTAAAGGAAAAGCCCAGGTTTGCCCTGAACTTGTAGTGAATGGTACCACATACACTGAACCTGTAGATATAGCCAACCTTTTATCAGACAGGTTCAGTGAAAACTTCTCCTCCCTGTCCCCACCACATATTCCCCAAAACATTTCTACCACCTGTCCTCCACCTGGTATCTCTTAAGAGCAGGTCTTAATTGCTTTCTCCGAAGCCAAAAACACAGTCTCTATGGGACCTGATATCATCCCAGGCTGCATTTTAAATGGTATTATGTACTCTTTTCAACTACAGCCTAAGCATTGGTTTAGTCCCAGCTGAATAATGTCATCCCCTTGCACAAGTGGGAGTGCATCCACTGACCCTAGGAACTATAGATGCATTAGCCTTATCAGCCTTATCTGCAAAGCCATGGAGAGAATCATCATGGACCTTACCAACTAGGATATAGAAGACCTTGAAACACTTGACCTGGCCCAGTTTGGTTTTGTTAAAGGGAGATCCTGCCTGTTAAACCTGGTGGACTTCTTTGAGAGTGTCAAAGCCCTAGACGAAGGCAAATCTGTGCATATGACCTACCTAGACTTGGCTAAGGCCTTTGACATAATCCCCCACTCAGGCATTATTGAAAAACTCACCCAGCTGGGGTCAACCTATATACTGTCAGGTGGGTTGCAAACTGGCTCACCAACAGAATACATATAGTAAAATAGGAGACTTCACCTCCACCAGCAGACCCATTACCAGTGGTGTTCCACAAGGATTAGTGCTGGGGCCCCTATTGTTTAGAATCTACTTCTGAGAGGTACAGGCAAAAACAAAAGGATTGTGGCTGACAAAGTTTGCTGATGACTGCAAACTGGGAGCCATCATCGAGTCCCCAAATGATGTCAACATTCTACAAGAAGGACTTATGCAAATCAGTGACTGGTGCCAAAGTCATGGTCTTAAACTCAATGTAAAATAATGCATTATTGTTCCCATTGATAACGGTGATGCCCCTGCAGATTACCATATTAATAACAACACCCTAAGCTCTAAATCAGTGATGAGGGATTTGGGCACACAGGTGGACAGCAACATTACTTTTGATCACCATGTCTCCAGTGGTAAGGAAGGCCTTCTATGTTGCTCACCTCATAAGCAAGGGCATAGCTTCAAGAACAAAAGAGGTTATAACTCCGCTGTGTGCTACACTCATCAGGCCAGTAATAGAGTACAGTGCTCCATTTGGTGTTTACCTAAGTGGGCACCTGCAGCAAATGGAGAGACCTCAAAGGTTCCTCAGAAAGAGAATTCAGGGTCTTCAACACATGTCTTATGTGAACAGGCTGAAATCACTGTCAATATACTCTGTATCGTATAGACTACTCAGAGGCAACCTGTGCCTTGCATACAGAGGAACCTCTGATCCTGCCTTAATGGAAATGCAGCACATTCTTAAGTCAAATGGTTCATAATTCACTCACTCGTGAGACCTTAACCTACAATGGGACATCAATAGGATTTGCTGGAGATACAGATATGTCTCCCAGAGGTTAACTCACTTCTGTAATAAGCTTCCAATACAGGTTAAACAGAGCTCCCATTAACCCTTTTTAAGCGTAACTTGTAGACGATTAGATGGGAAACTGCAAATTCACCCTAAGGCAGGGGTTCCCAAATTGTGCACCAGCTTCCTCATAGAGGCGCCGTGAACTAATAAGCTTAGCTGAAAAATAAACCGTGAACAGTTTACAGTTTATTTTGCAGCTAAGCTTATTAGTTCACAGTGAGTGTGAGTGAATACAGGAATGAATGAAGAAGTGGCTGTGTGTGTGTGTGTGTGTGTGTGTGTGTGTGTGTGTGTGTGTGTGTGTGTGAGTCTGTGTGTGAGAGTGTGTGAATGAATGCAGGTATGAATGAGGACGTGACTGTGTGTGTGCATGGTCGGCCTTTGGCATAGGCGAACTAGGCAATCACCTAGGGCACCATACAGGCTGGCCTAGTAAAGTGTGCAGTTTCTGTTCATTTATTTATTTATTTTAATTAATTTACTTTTCTTATTATGCGAACGCATAAGAAAAGTAAATTAAATTAATTAAAATGAATAAATAAACCATAGGGCGCCAGAAGCATAGGACGAGGGGGAGGGGTGAGCGCCTTCCCACTTTTATACTTGCAGCGTGGCCAGGAGGCTTCAACAACTACCAAAAAAAATCTTCACTCCACTACCTTTAAAGAGACATATAAATGCGCCATATGAATGTACGCCAACATTTATGTAAAGACATTCTACGGCTGTGCGGCGCAGAAATTAAACTAGCACTTCAGCAGTTGAAGTGGAAGATCTAGTGAATGGATACAAGGAAACAGCTATCTCTAAAGAGTAAAATAAATGGAGAAATACCAAACCAACAGATTAAAATCCAGGAACATTAATGGATGTATCCAAATGAGTGGTAAGCGCTTTCACGGTGACCACACCGCTTCATCAGACAACATTAACTAAGAAATACAAGTCTTTTATACAAAGCGTGACCAATAAAAAGCCCTTAATTATGATGTCATCAAAAAGTTACAATTTTTTTAAAAGAACACATACTGCGAAAACACATTCCTATATCATGAATAAAAACAGCTATAAAATGTATGCAAACATATTGCACTTATAAAAATATATATGAAAATAAAATATTATTTATATCTAAGTCTACGTCCTTTCAGAAAGGGTTTCAGTGAAAAAACCCCATTTAGACCAGGATGTTTTTCTGCATTCAACAATAAAATCCACTTCTGTTCTATAGTTTCAGTGTGGTTTTTAAAATCACCTCCTCTTAAATTAGTGTCTAAAACTTGAAATACAAAGAGCCTAAATGAGTGTGTAGTGCCATGGCTCATAATATGTGCTGCTAAGGCGTTACTATCTTTTTTATTCTTTATGTCTCTCTGATGTTCAAGGACCCGATCCTTAAAGGGTCTATTTGTCTTGCCAACATAAAATGCATGACATAGTTGACAGAAAGAAAAATATATAAGGTTACACGTTTTGCAGTCAGCATAAAAATCAACATGTCATGTATTTTATGTTGGCAAGACAAATATACCCTTTAAGGATCGGGTCCTTGAACATCCGAGAGACATAAAGAATAAAAAAGATAGTAACGCCTTAGCAGCACATATTATGAGCCATGGTACTACACACTCATTTAGGTTCTTTGTATTGCAAGTTTTAGACACTAATTTAAGAGGAGGTGATTTTAAAAACCACACTGAAACTATAGAACAGATCTGCGGTGCAGCGATGGCATTGTTGCCTCACAACAATAGGTTCTCCCATTCGATTTTCGACTGGAGTGTGGGGAGTGACTTCTGTGTGGAGTCTGCATGTCGTCCCCACAGTTGGGTGGGCGTTCGAAAGACATGCGTAAATCAGCGTGCCTTCGTTGATAGTTGGACGTCGAGCCGGCACCTCGGCATTCGTGAAAATCTACTGCCAATCATTAGCAGACCGGAGTTCTGCTGTGGCGACCCCTAACCGGGAAAAGCCGAAAGACAAACAACAATAACAATAACAGCAACTGAAACTATAAAACAGAAGTGGATTTTATTGTTGAATGCAGAAAAAAACACCTGGTCGAAATGGGTTTTTTTCACTGAAACCCTTTCTGAAAGGATGTAGACTTAGACATAAATAATGTTTTATTTTCATATATATTTTTATAAGTGCAATATGTTTGCATACATTTTATAGCTGTTTTTATGATATATGAATGTGTTTTCTGCAGTATGTGTTCTTTTAAAAATTTGTAACTTTTTGATGACATCATAATTAAGGGCTTTTTATTGGTTACACTTTGTATAAAAGAGTTGTATTTCTTAGCTAATGTTGTCTGATGAAGAGGTGTGGTCGCCATGAAAGCGCTTACCACTCTTTTGGATACATCTATTAATGCTCCTGGATTTTAGCCTGTTGGTTGGTATTTCTCCATTTATTTTATTCTTATTTTTGTCTTACCAACCTTTATCTTGCTACCAGATATATTTTTTGCTTCATCTCTAAAGAGTAAAATGGAATGGCGTAAAGGACTAAAACGGACAGCACTAACTTGGACCCTGCAAGTCAAGGTAACCGGCCCAGAAAGGCGTGTTTTTCTGCTATCAGAACTTTTCTTGCCAGAATGGTCGCTAATTTAGCTTTTCTTAAACATAGCTCTTTGGTGGGCAGTTAGTTGGCGTCATTCCATTGTTAAGAGGTAATGATGCTGCTATTGTCTTCCTTAACATTTAAGCCTGTGTCACCGGGCAGCAGGCTGTTGTCTTAGTGGCTAAAACCTTGTATTCGAGGTGCAGTGTTTAAGGTTCAGTTCAAATTTCTTGTCACTGCCAGTGTGGATTTTCATAGTCTCCTTTTGTCTGTTTGGGTTTTCACCACTCCCTGAAAAATGTATTTATTGTTGTTTTTATGGTAACAGTAAATACATTTCGGGAATGTGTGTGGAACTTAAAGTGTGTGTCAGTGATGCTAACTGGTTCATTCTGATATCCAGTCTTGTGCTTCACAATTTGTAGCAAAATGGAGTGAGAGGTTTATTGTTGTGTATGGCACTGGAACTTAATTTGAACCAATCTCTTGACTATAACTTCAGTGATGAACATGGTCTGCTGAGCTCTGCTTTTCCCACCACTGTCATGGTTATTATTACCTGCATTCTTTTCAAGAAGTTTGGATGTGCAAGCAGTATTTTGTTTTTGTGCATTTATTGTAAATTCATCATTTTGATTTTTGTTTTCTGTATAATATTGCTATCTGGGGACCCATCCCTGTGATTTGTTTGCATAAAATGACTTTTGGTCAATGGGATTACCTGCTTGACAACAATGAGTTAAATGATGAGAATGTGGAGGGAGTTGATTTGTAGGGTGTGATCCAAAATATCTTTTCTTCCATTTTGACCCATGCAAGGGTAGCTTTGGATTCTTGAGGAGGAATTGCACTAGACATCTTTTTATATATGTCAGTGGAGCAGCAGGTAGCAGGCTCATCACTGGTGCTAGAAGACATGGCACCTATTGAAAATAGTAAGGGAAGTTATGCTCTGCCAAATTTCCACTAGTAGTAATCCACTTCTGGTATCCCCTGAAAAGAGGCCACTAGCCTAGTGGGATTAAAGGTAAACAATAAACATGTTTACATGTGGTCTTTGTACTTTATGTCAGTGAAACTGTAACCTTTTCACTATGCATGGCTTTAATATTTGTGTTTGGTGGATGTTTAGAATTTATTTTTATAAAGAAACTTTTTTTTCCATTGGAGGTACATAGTTCAAGTGTATTTCTACTGGCATATAGATTTGCACATGTTAAAGGTGTGGTTTGAATGTAGTAGGTATGTCACTAGTAGGTGCGGAGTATCATTAATTACCAAGGAGAGCTCTGGTGTGTTTAACATTCTTCTGGAATAATGTTGACTTTTTTTAAATCCCTTTTGCATTTACTTCTGATTCTTTTATTATTGTGCAGATTTGTGTGTGTTTTGTCTGTCTCACTGTTATGGTTTTGTGTATTACTTGCATTCCCCTTCATGTTATTGTAGATTAGACTTTGGTTCTCATTGCAGTAACATAACATCATGGCATGGTTGTTAAGGTTTCTGCTACACATCTCCAAGGTCTGTGGTTAGTTTCTGATCTCTGTTCCCTTCTCTGTGCAGATTTCCATGTAGATAGAGAAGAATGTTGGACTGTCTTCAGCTTTATCTAAGGGAGGGTTGTGTGTGTGTGTGTGTGTGTGTCTGTGTGTGTGTGTGTGTGTGTGTGTGTGTGTGTGTGTGTGTGTGTGTGTGTGTGTGTGTGTGTCTGTGCGTCTGCGTGTGTGTGTGCGTGTGTGCGTGTGTGTGCGTGTGTGTGTGTGTGTGTGTGTGTGTGTGTGTGTGTGTGTGTGTGTGTGTGTGTGTGTGTGTGTGTGTGTGTGTGTGTGTGTGTGTGTGTGTGTGTGTGTGTGTGTATATATGTGTGTGTGTGTGTGTGTGTGTGTGTGTGTGTGTGTGTGTGTGTGTGTGTGTGTGTGTGTGTGTGTGTGTGCGTGTGTGTGTGTATGTGTGTGTGTGTGTGTGTGTGTGTGTGTGTGTGTGTGTGTGTGTGTGTGTGTGTGTGTGTGTGTGTGTGTAGTAATATTGGTGGATTGTAATGACAGAAGTCTTGAGTGGCCTTTTATTGTTGACGTTTTTTGAAATGGGTACTTATTGGTTCATACATTTTGTTTCATTGCTTATTAAACGAATGTTTAAAACTACAAATTTAAAACATATTATAACAAGTGGTGTTGTATTATACAAGGAATATAATTCAATACAATCAGGAAAGTGAATCAAAGAATAAATACGTGTATGCATGTCCCTAAAAATGTGTGCAAGGAGTCTGTTTTCAAAACAGCCCAAAGGTAAACTGAATTCTCCACTGGCCAGACGCATTTCTATGAATGTGAGTTTTCATGTTGTTTCAATGAATGTGAGTTTCAAGGGCAGAGAAATTTATTGCTCATGCTAAGGCTGTTTTCATTGTATTGCTTGTTTAGCAAATGGCTATCTGTGTTTGTGCTATTTTATTTCAATATCCGTAATCACTGCAGAAGCAAACAAGAGAACAGTATGCATGGTAAATGGTGATAAATAACCAAATAATGGAACATTGGAGTGGCTGAGGAGGGGCTGCTGGAGGTGCTGCTCTGGGGTGGCAAGATATCTTTTTTTTCCCTATGAAATATGCACTTTATGCGCACTGCAGGGGGTGCCTTGGGAAAACCTTGATTCAGCAAGAGAGCCGAGAATCGAAAACGTTTGGGAACCACTGCCCTAAGGGTTTCACTGTGTTCCTCTCAGATGGGGCAGTTGGTGCCGATTTAGATCTGCTTATAACATAGACCATATCTATAGACCTATGAACTTACCTATGAACCCATGAACCTATAAAATGTATTTATTTGTTTAATGACATTTGATTACAAAGAAAGAACAATTGGGGAGAAGGCCATTTTCAGCGGAGACCTGGGAAGAAAAGCACCAAATTATTACAAACATTTTAAGAACAGTAATTTTACAATCTTAAAAAATAAAACACAAACATCTGTAGTTTAAATAATTATAACAAATTAGACATATAAAAACATTGGTTAAGAATCAATACAAGGTGTATGACTATTATTTAATATTTAGAGAAATTTTAGACAGTTTGTAGAGAAATGAAAGGTAACTCAGTCTAATGCAAACAGGAATTGCATTATGAAGTGAGGGAAAAAAAGGCTTAAGATATATCTAGAGAGAAAGTCAGGGAAGAGAAGGAAGTGAGGAATTAACTGAGGAATGGAGAGTAAGGAGCTCTAAGGAATGAAAAGGTACTTGTACAGATTTAAGGATTATAGTCTATCCTGGTTTTGAGTAAGAACAGAGCCAGATTTTGGCTAGGAAGTCTTTCAGAGTGGTTTTGAAAGACGGCAGGGAAGGTAAATACTTGATGGATACAGGTAAGGAGTTCGGAGCCTTAGCAACCTTGCATGACTACAGACAATGTCCAGCAGATTTAATAGGTTTGTCGACAAACAGGAGTTTTTGGTTATTGGATCACAATGACCGACTGGGAGCATAGTTGTTTCGAATAGTTTTAGTGCTGGACAGGCAGATGGATGCTGGATAATTTTAGAAGTGGTAAGGAGCTGGTATATGTTAGTTGATGAGGCAGTTCTTACCAATTTAAGGTTTTTAGTACTACACAGTGGTGGGTTCTGAAAGGGGTATTTGCTGCAAATTTAGCAACTTTGTTATTGCATTGTTCAGGTTTTAATTTTTGTGAAGCCTGGAGGTTAGTAAGGATCAGAGCACTATAAAGACGTGTGAGGAGAAGATAATTAGGGGCAAGTGTAGTTTTAGATGGGTCAGTGAGAAAATTTTTGGGTCTGTAAAATATCCCTATTTTTTGATGAGTTACTGAAAAACATCACAGGAACAAATGTGATTAGACTGCTTTTTTTGACTTGTAATTAAAGTATTAGATATATGATACCCATACAATTTTATATATTTATTTATTTTTATTTTACATTTGTTGACCGGGCTAGTCTAACTGGATATATGTCCATTTTCAGTAGAGGCCCGGGGAGAAAAGCTCCAAGCATGAACAATAACAAAGTTAACAATATATAACAAAGCTATGTATAATAACAGTACAGAGGTAGTATTGGTTAAAGAAAAAATATAGTATTAAAAATATTGACTATAGACATTATGCTAAAAGTTAAACTAAATAAAAAAAAAACAAGTACACTAAACACAAGTTGGGTATGAGCAAACACAGTCAAGTCCTTATATTTTATCCTATTGCTATGAGAAAAAAAGAGAAGTAATTAGATTTGGAGGCCTAGGTTAGGGGAGAGGGGAAGGGGTATGAGCAGGAGGGGAAACATGTTTCATTCGGGGTTAGCACAAGGACAAAGCCACTGAGTTTTAAGATGTTCTTTAATATGTTTTTTGAATAGAGAAGTAGAAGCTAGGGTAGAAAGTTCAGGAGGGAGCAGATTCCAGTTTTTACCTGTAGTGTTTGAGAAAAGTGAGTCACCAGCTTTGTTGTTAGATTTAATCGAGGAGACCAGGAGTTTATTTGCAGAACGTAGTGTAGCTAGATTTTTATATGGTGAAATCAGATTAGTGAGGATAGGGGTGTTATTGGGGTGGTATAGGATCTTTTGAGTGATAAGTAACTGTTGACAGCGTATATATATATATATATATATATATATATATATATGTTGCTGTTTCTTTTGGCTTTTCCCGGTTAGGGGTCGCCACAGCGGAACTCCGGTCCGCTAATCATTGGCAGTAGATTTTTACGTACCGAGTTGCCAGCTCTGACGCAAAGCTTCAACGAAGGTATGCCCATTCACGCATGTCTCCACGCAGGAGACGCTCTAGCTGAGAATCGAACCGGACAGCATTTTACTGTGAGGCGACAACGCTACCGCAGCACCACCACTGCAATATATATATATGGATTCCCTGGCTGAGAACATATGATCGAACTTTTAAAAGTTCGAATGGTCTGAATGGGGATCTCCACAGAGCACGGAATGGGAAGATTTCCCTTTACCGCAATAGTGCTATCTCGGAGTTGGTATATTTAAATAGCAGGGGGTGTGTGGGTGCAGGGGGGCTTACCCCCCTGCTAGCACTGTTTAGTTTTTTTTTTTTATCTTTTTTTGTTTCACATTTTTGAACATTCAAATATTCGATCATATGGTCTCGGCAAAGACCCAAATATATATTGTGATACATATATAATATCAAACAAGCACGCCAATGTGTAGTATATACTAAAGTTGAAACATGGAACATTGACACATTATGTGTATGGTATAAGGATTACCCCAGAGTGAGTTAAACCACCAGCAAGTGTTTTTGCACACAACATATGGAAGGCTGCACCCCCCCCCCACAGTTAATGATATATATTAACTCTGAGGCCGTACAGTCCTTGGGGAAAGAGAATATTCCCCTAACCAGGACACTCCCCCACACCGTTAATGATATATATTAACTCTGAGGTCGTACAATCCTCAGGGAAAGAGAATATTCCCTAAACCAGGACACCCCCCCTACAATCCTTGGGGAAAGAGAATATTCCCCTAACCAGTACACAACCCCCCACCATTAATGATATATATTAACTCTGAGGTTGTACAATCCTCGGGGAAAGAGAATATTCCTCAAACCAGGACACTCTACCCCCATCGTTAATGATATATATTAACTCTAAGGTTGTACAATCTTCAAGGAAAGAGAATATTCCACTAGCCAGGACACACTCCCCCACCGTTAATGATATATATTAACTCTGAGGTCGTACAATCCTCAGGGAAAGAGAATATTCCCCTAACCAGGACACTCCTCCCCCACTGTAAAGGATATATATTAACTCTGAGGTCATACAATCCTCGGGAAAAGAGAATATTCCCCTAACCAGGACACCCCCCTACCGTTAATGATACATATTAACTCTGAGGTCGTACAATCCACGGGGAAGGAGAATATTCCCCAAACTAGGACAACCCCCCCCCTCCACATTAATGACATATATTAACTCTGAGGTCGTACAATCCTTGGGGAAAGAGAATATTTCCCTAACCAGGACACCACCCCACTGTTAATGATATATATTAACTCTGAGGTCATTCAATCCTTGGGGAAAGAGAATATTCCCCAAACCAGGACACCCCCCTACCATTAATGATATATATTAACTCTGAGGTCATACAATCTTTGGGGAAAGAGAATATTCCCCTAATACTCCCCACCACTGTTAATGATATATATTACCTCTGAGGTTGTACAATCCTCAGGAAAAGAGAATATTCCCCTAACCAGGACACCCCCCCCCCACTGTTAATGATATATATTAACTCTGAGGTCGTACAATCTTCGGGGAAAGAGAATATTCCCCTAACCAGGACACAACCACCCCCCCCCCAGCGTTAATGATATATATTAACTCTGAGGTTTTACAATTCTCGCAGAAAGAAAATATTCCCCTAACCAGGACACCACCCTCCCCACCGTTAATGATTATATGTTAACTCTGAGGTTGTACAATCCTCGGGGAAAGAGAATATTCCCCTAACCAGGATTTGTCGATTTCTTGCACGTTGATCAACTGCCTCTGTCAAACAGATGGTGTTGTACAGAACTGTATGAATAGATACACATATGACTGTGTGTGTGTGTGTGTGTGTGTGTGTGTGTGTGTGTGTGTGTGTGTGTGTGTGTGTGTGTGTGTATGTGTGTGAGTGTGTGTGAGTGTGTGTGTGTGTGTGTGTGTGTGTGTGTGGTATAGATGCGTGCACATATACATACACATCTGTAATATATATATATATATATATATATATATATATATATATATATATATATATATATATAAATATGAGTGCATCTTCACCATGGTACAAGCCTGGCACTCCAGTACCTGTCCTCACCTGGTCTACCGACCTATCTCTTTGCCACCTGACTTTTAAACCTGTGTTGCTGGGGCATTTTGGAACCTAGGCCACAACAAGGTTGGCATCTCTGTGAATCTCTGGGGGCTTTACTTATTATCTACCCTTCCCTTCCCTTATGGACCTAATATTGGGGGGTGGGCACAGAGTGGTGATGTACGGTGTATCACCCCACCTCAGCAGCAGCACAGTCAAGTCTCCGTCAAATTCCCCTCTTATTGGCATATCTACTAGTGTGTTCCTCAGCCTCATCATGGAGCAATACATTAGACATCCATAGGTCCACCCACTTACCTCAGGATGCTAACATCCATGCGTCCCGGCTACTCC
>NC_056749.1:39819230-39874230 GCF_019279795.1 Protopterus annectens
AAATCAGAAGCATGTTTAATTACATCAGGATTAACACCAGTCACGGTTGAGGATTATGGCTGACAACCACAATGAATAACAAGTTTATTCTGACAAGGCAGCTGTTTCCTGGTCTCACACTCTGGACTGAACAAGAAACTCTTCTTTTACTGATCTTTATTTATTTATTTACTTATTTCCAAGTTTGATGACCGGGGAGGTCCACTGGGCTCAGAGCCAGTTTTCAGTGGAGGCCTGGGGAGAAAAGCTCCAATAATACATAGTACAAGTTCCATAATATGAAGTACAATACATAGTGGAAACAGAAACAAACTAAGCAAACTTTACATACAAAATAGAAAAAAACTAAACAAAAGTTAAACAGCAGCTTGGAGAAGGATGTAAAGCATATTTACATGTTTAGTGGTTGAGAACAGTAGTACAAGGTTAAATTAATACAGAGGTTTAAATCATCTGTGAATGATATAGAAGTAATGTTAGCGTGGATGAGTTCTTTATGCATGAATATTAGCATGAGTTAAATTAATACAGAGGTTTAAATCCTTTGAGAGTGGTATAGAGGTAGTATTAGCATGAAGGCAGTACATAGGGTTAAGCAATAGTGTGTAAGGAAGAACAAACTGTGTGTGTTATAAAGTATTTATGTATTAAGCAGGTTAGGTAGAGTGCAATTGCATTTCTATTTTTGGGAGAGGTAAGAATGCAGCTGGGTTTTGAAACATTGAACACATTTATCAATATGATCTCTATTGGGACTCAGAATATATTGAATCTGGCAGTTTAGGCAGGTGCTTTCTATTTATTCTGTAGAATTACATGTCAGTGTCTTGTGCTAGATAAGATGGTGGCAATTTATTATGCCTTGATTTTAAATCCAAACAAATTCTGATATTGTCCTCTTTTGCAAAACTTTAAGATGCTTTGCTGTTTTGTAGAAGTTAAATTTCTGCTTATATTGTGTTTCCTGCAATAACTAATAACTTTTGTTGATAAAAAATAAGCCCTAATGACAAACAACAACCTCACACAGTGACCAATGTCAAAATCATTCTCAGTGTAAACCATTAATTATTGCAACTTTTCATTATACAATGATATCTGAGAAGAAATTCATAAAACTTTTAGCTCTTTCTCAAACAAATCTTTACACTAAAACACTATTCAGAGTGTTGGCTATGTATATAAACTTTCCAGAATTATACTGAACATTTAGGTTTTATTTTTGAAAAGACTGTAGCCTTGTTTGAAGTTCTGCAAGTGCCTTCCATACAGACTTTTTAAATACATTATGAAGCAACGTATGGTCTTATTCCACAACAATTAGTTTACCATAGACATATCCATGGAATTTCTGACAGCCAAAAACTATGGTTAACATAAATTTCTCTATTTGGCCATAGCCATAGTGTATTCATGTATCAACTAAAACTGAAAACCCATAAGTTATTGGCCCACCATCTTACAACAATACAGCACTAAGACATTACGGCATGTCACCAAAGAACTGCAGTGTAGGTGCTGAAGTAGCCAAATGTTTAAGCATGTCAAAGATTGTCTGTTACTACATTGACATGGTGGATAATTTTCTGAATGGTGTTGTTATAAATGACAAGTTAGGAATGAACCTGGAGAAATACTGCACCACAATAAAGATACACATAAGAGATTATTTGTCTTGAATGTTCTGAATTAAAAAAAAAATGCATTTAGTCAGCCTCAGGTTTAAGTCATTTTGAAGTCAACACATGACCACCATAGCTGAGATTAAGCACAACAATTTTTCATTTTATTTTATTTAGGTTTTATCCTTTTTGACTCAGTCAGTAAAGAATGTCACAAATTATAGTGACCACTCCATCTAAATCCTCATCAACATTTGCTACACTGGTATAGAACATTTCAGGAGCTGATCTGAGACCCAGTAATAAAGTCAAAAATCTTCATACACAAAGAGCTGTAATAAAGGTACATAGTTTGGAGGTACCTTCATTCAATGTAATCTGCCAGAAGTATTGGTTTGCATGAAGTACAGAGGACTTAACATTAGGCATTATTGCTACTGCCTCTTCAGTCAAAAGAAGTGCACAGTGTTCCCTTTTAACCACTTATTCAGATGTTGTCAATCTATGCATCTCCCAACTTATTACTTCCCAACTGACACTAAACTATTCACTAGTCACCCATTCATCCAGTTCAGTCTGTTTAACAATGACTCACATAGCTTTAATGCAATTCAACTTCCTCAGCCCTATGTCTGAGAGAAACTGGAACATTTCTATCACCCCAACTCAACACAGATTTCGTCCAGGCCATAGCACAATAATTGCTCTCCTCTCTTTCCTAGACATAGTAAACCATGTCCGTGACTCTGGAGAACTTGACCTCTCCAAGGCTTTTGATACTGTCTCCCATTCCCATCTCCTAAACCACCTTGCTAATCTTCATCTCTCACACAACACCCTTACCTGGTTCAGCAACTACCTCTCTGACCAATCTCAGGCCGTAAAATGGAAAACTGGCATCTCAACCTTCTTCCCAACCCCAACTGGAGTCCCTCCAAGGATCTATATTTGGCCCAATGCTATTTAATATCTTTATTAACGACTTCCACACAGCCATTCCTAACACCAAGATAGTCCAATATGCAGTTGACTCAGCTCTAGTCTGCTCTGCTTCTAACCTCCAAGTACTCCAAACAAAAATCCAAACTGCTTTTTCCATCACTGAGAACTGGATGCTTCAAAATCACCTCTCTCTAAATGCCAGCAAATCTAAAATTCAAAATCTCACCCTCTTGACAAAACCTCCTTCAACATTATCAGCCATGCCAACCCCACTATTGAAGTTGTTCCTTTTGCTAAACTTCTTGGGGTCACTATTGAAGAACATCTCAAATTTGACACCCATATTCAGCTAAACATTACGAAAACACATCAGAAACTTGGCATGCTGTACAGGAACTCCCACTTTCTATCCCCTTCCACAAGACAGACCTCACCACTACCTACTTACTACCATGTCTGATGTATGGTGCCCCCCCCCCCTACTAACCAACCTATCTTCCTCTATCTCCTCTACACTGGAAACCTGTTACAACAAAATCTCAAAGTTCGCCACCAAGTCCAAGTACTCTACCCACCACTGCATACCACCTACTGCAATGGCTAGAACTTCCCAACTACCTGGACTACCTCCAAATCACTACAGCCCACAAATTAATTTTTAAACCCACTAAGTGCCCTGCACTAACAAATATCTTACCACTACATATCCCTCACAGAACTCTAAGATCTGCCCACCAAAATCTAAATACTGTATACAAACCTAACCGTCCCTCAGGTCAGCTTCTCCTATCCTTTTCCTTAGCCAAAAAATGGAACTCTCTTCCTCCCTCTCTAACGATTTCTGAAAACTTTGATCACTTCAAAACCCAGCTCCATTCCTACCTCTCCAATAACAGGAAATGCACTTGCACTCTACCTACCTAATCTTGCCTAACACATGAATATATATATATATATATATATATATATATATATATATATATATATATATATATATATATATATATATATATATATATATATATATATACATAAACTACCTTCTACCTTACCCAATAGGAGTTCAATCATATTTACTGTTTTCTTACAAATGTTTCTTTCATAGCATTCTCAGAACATTTAAAACCTCAGTATAATGGTGACTCTGTATTATTGACCTCTAATTGTATTTACATGTAAATATGCACTGTATACCATACTATGTTGATATTCTACTGTGCTTATGTTTTACTACATAATTTTTTTCTAATTGTTTAATTCTTACTATGTCTGCTTTGTTTTGTGGAGCTTTTCTCCCTAGGCCTCCACTGAAAACGGGCTTCTTGAGCCCAGTGGACCTCCCCGGTGATCAAACTGAAAATAAATAAATAAATAAATACATCACTGTGTGTGCCTAAGCAGATATTTTTATATGAATAAATCTCAAAATGCATGCACTCGAGGCCCTTCTCAGTATGGAGAACATCGATGTCTGTGCTGTAACTGAAACCTGGTTCAAGGCTCCTGAGAGCACCCCGGCACTATCAGGTTTTACCTCATATCATGCGTTCCAGCCCCAAAACCCGGACCACACCACAAAAGGAGGGGGTGTATCCATATTCATCAAGGATACCCACACCTCCAGGTTGGTGGCAATGCACGAAGCATCGGAAACCATCCAGGTACAATTAACCATAGGCAAAACTGCTCTACAATTTGTAGCATGCTACAGGCCACCCTCTCAAACTCAGGAACCCCACACAGCCTTCCTGAAGACACTGGAGGGTATAAATGTATCTCCAAACACCATTATATTGGGTGACTTCAACTACCCGAATATAGACTGGGAACATTACTCAAGCCCCAACTTTTTAGCCCAAAGGTTCCTGGAGTTCATAAATTCAAATGCCATAGAACAACTAGTCACCGTTCCCACAAGAGGAGAAAATATACTAGATCTCATCATCACAAACATGGGGACAAAATGCTCCACACCGGAAGTATATCCCTCATTGGTGAGATCAGATCATAAACTAATCTCACTGGAAATTCACATCCCGCGCCCACGCCAAACAAAAAAGACCACAGTGAAGAACTTCTCTAAAGCAAACTTCACACTACTCAAGACTGGTGTGGTATCCTTCAAGGCCCCCGAGCCAGTGGAAACCACAACCCAAGCTATGGAAGCCCTTACAAATGCCTTCTACGAACACCTCCAGGACTGCATGGATCAGGCAATCCCTAATAAAACCAAGACTCTTTCCACCAAGGGCAAACGTCCAGTCTGGTGGACCCCAGCCATAAACAAACTTTACAATAAGAGGAGAAAGCTGTTACATGATAGAGCAAAATCCATAAAAGAGAAGACACCCTTGATCATTATTAGTAAAAAAATACGAGCACTCATAAAATCATCCAAGGCCAACTTTGAGAGAAAAATTGCCATAGATTCAAAAGACAATCATAAGGCCTTCTTCAGCTATGTTAGAAACCTGGGTGGAATCTCCCAGATATGCTCAGAATTAGTCCAAAATGATACAAAAATCACTGAACCCACAGACATTGCCAACATACTGGCAGACAGGTTCAGTGCAAACTTCACCCCTCTCCCCAAAGGAGAGATAACTATCCCAGCGGAGTGTAGCCTCCCAGACATCTCAAATGCGCAGGTAAAAGCTGCTCTCTCTAAAGCTAAAACACAGCATCAATGGGACCGGATGTTGTCCCCGGCTGTGTGCTACAAATCAATGAGGAACTAAACCCGCACATAAGGCAGCTGTTTAATCTTAGCCTTACCACAGGATACGTGCCCAAGGAGTGGCGTACGGCAACTGTGGTCCCACTCCACAAAGGCGGTGCCTCTACGGACCCTGGTAATTACCGCCCCATAAGCTTAACAAGCCTGGTCTGCAAAGCTACGGAGAAGATCATAATGGAACTCATAAACAAAGACATAGGGGACTTGCAGACATTGGACCCGACCCAGTTTGGCTTTGTCAAGGGCAGATCATGCCTTTTGAACTTGGTCGACTTCTTCGAAACAGTCACCAAGGCCATTAATGAGGGAAAGGCAGTCCACACAGCCTACCTTGACCTTGCAAAAGCTTTCGACACAATACCTCACTCAGGTATTATAGAGAAACTTACCAGCTTAAATGTAAACCCATATGTCACAAGATGGGTTGCAAACTGGCTAAAGGACAGAACCCACAGGGTCAGAGTTGCTGGCACCATGTCAGACTCCAAGCCGGTCACAAGTGGTGTCCCACAGGGCTCAGTCCTTGGCCCCCTGTTGTTCGGCATCTACTTCTCAGAAGTACAAGCAAACATAGGAGGACTATGGCTGACAATGTTTGCAGATGACTGCAAACTGGGCGCCATAGTGGAAAGTACATCGGACACAGATATCCTTCAGAGGGGTCTCACGTAAACTGATAGCTGGTGCCAGAGCCATGGCCTGAAGTTAAATGCCAAAAAATGTATAGTCATACCCTTCGGGAAAAACAAGGTAACCCCAAGCTACCATATAGGTGGCAATCCACTAAGCACAGGAGAGGTTATCAGGGACCTGGGGACCCAGGTTGACAGTGGCCTTTCTTTTGACACTCACATTGCTAAAGTGGTTAGAAAGACCTTCTACATTGCCCACCTGATCATGAAGGGATTCACATCCAGATCAAGTGAGGTCATTGTTCCCCTGTACTCTTCACTTATCAGACCAATGATCGAGTACAATGCCCCATTTGGGATGTATCTCACCCAACACCTGTAGCAATTGGAGAGACCACAAAAGTTCCTCACCAAAAGGATAAAGGGATTCCAAAATCTGTCATATGCTGCCAGACTGAAGAAACTCCAGCTCTATTCAGTCGCATACCATCTGCTCAGAGGTGACCTGTGCCTGACATACAAGGCCATGTCCGACCCGGAATTAATGGACATGCTCCACCTCAAAAAATCCAAATCTACCAGATCCACTAGAGCAAGCGACTTAAACCTTAGCACGGATATAAATAAGACATGCTGGAGGGATAGATTTGTCACTCAGAGACTCCCTATGCTGTGGAATAAAATCCCGGTCCATGTGAGGCAGAGCACTTCGCTGGCTCTGTTCAAGAGAAATCTTGACCGGTGGATGGGAGATCGTAGGTTTACCCCGGGAATCATCTCTGTGTCACTGCTGGACAGAGGCAAAACAAACTAATGGGCACAATATTTTTTAACATAAGGGGTGGCGTAAGCCACAAAACTTTGGGCTAGGCTTATAAATGCCTTAGGGCAGATAGCCTAGTATAAACCTATGAACCTATGAACCTATGATGTTCACCATGCTGAAGGCCAAGGCCTTCAAACAAATCAGAAGATGTATGTAAAATGTGCTCAGTATGTTGTAACACTTAACACTCTAGACCTGTGTTTCTATTTGAAACATCATCTTCATTGTAGGCAATAAAAGTTATCGAGTACACTTTTCATAAACATGACCATTAAACACATAATTTACTAGATTATATTCTGCATAACATTTACTTTCTACTGCAACATTTTATTTTGCTTTTCATAGACTTTTGTGAAATGTTTATGACTCCCACAAAGCTGAGAGATTTTATACTTGATAATGTGCTTTCTCGTGCTGTTGCATGGCATTTTGCTTACAGTTTCCAGTATGTGTTTAATATTTACTTAGTTGATGTAATATTTTCTGTTGTCACGCTGTTGTATTTATTTATACTCTGTACTTAAATATGCATCAGTCCTCTTGTATATACTACCATTATTACTGTGAATACAGACTATAAATTATCTTCTGCATCTATCAGCTTCCCAGCAGGAATGGGTTGTCACTGAAAATCAGTCTCAGGACTAGCCTACATACCTGGAAACCAGATGGATACATACATAAGTAGACAGACAAACAGATAATTAAGTAAATAAGTAGACATATAAGTAAATAAATAAAGCTACACTGATGTCCTTCATGGATGCATCTGCAGTCATAACAAATGGGTTGTCCTGTCGTCAGGCAGCCCTTCGGTCGGCCGGATTCCAAAGTCTGGGTCCGGCTTCGGCTGATGTCGCACTTCACCCGACGTCATCTCTGCTGGTCTTGGGGTATAAAGGCATCAGCCGACGCCATTTTCCTCAGTCTTTCTTGCCGCGTGGCACCCGAAGCAGAAGCTGTTCGCAAGTGCCGGTCGGTCAGATCCAGAGATTACTACTACCGAATAGTACTTCGAAGACTTCTAAAAAGCTAAGTACCCCGTTGGGGACTCTTTCTTGCCTCAGCCGATGTCAGAAAAAGTCAATAACTGTTTAACTTGTGGGAAACAAATACCTCATAAAGATTTCCACTCTTACTGTTTGCCTTGCTTAGGCCCAGACCACGACGTAGCAGCCTATTCGGCCTGTGCTTCCTTCAACCGACGAACGCTTAGGCGTCGGTCGGAGTTTGCTGAACAGTTTTTCGGCTCAGATTTTGCGTACATTATGTCGTCGGATCCTCCGACTACCCAAATTGTTAAAAAACGCAAAGAAAAAGACTGACACTCGCGGTCCGCGGTTTCGGCCGAAACCACGGTTAAGCAAGCCACGAGTGTCTCGGTTTCGGCCGAAACTGAGAAAACTGGTCAATCTTCAGCCGAATCCATGACTACTACTGAGGCTCCTGCTTCCTTATCTGAATCAGCCTCAGAAATTTTGCCTACAACTGTGGTTCCTACTGACCTATCAGACACCATCCCCTTGGATATCTCTACCCCAGCACGTAGTGCTGCTAGGCCTCCTGCAGCCATGTCTATTAAGGCCTTTGCCAGGGCTAAAGCAGCCAAATCAGCTAAAACAGTGCCTGTTAAACCACCCTCACTCAGGCCCACTTCTAGTTCTCAAATGCTTACTCTGGCAGAAGATTTAATATCCTTAATTAGGGGATCCCAATCTCACCCAGACAGGGCCTCTCAGCCCCCAGAAAAGAGACCTAGAGCAGAGCCCCCCGAGCCTGTGTCCTCTGATGATTCTGCGGATGACTCAGACATTACAGACCAGCCAGAGGCTCCTTTTTCCAATTATGAAGATTCAGATGCTGAAGAATCCATTCCAGCTGCCTCTCCACCAGAGGAATTCTCTTTTGGGAAACCTTACATGCCATGAGAGAACAATTCCAATGGCAGGGACAAGATTTCTCAGATTCAAGAAAAAGGCTTAGGACCTTTCTGCACTTACCACAACATAGGCCCCTAGCTATACCTCCTGTCCTTTCAGTTGTGGACGATGCATTTAATGATGTCTGCACTGCTCCTGATTCTTTACCTCCAGCCCCTGCCAAACCAGATAGATTTTACAGGGTACCAGACACTCATCACCACCTATACAAGGCCCCACTTGCTGACCCCGAAACTATATCCCAGGGGCCTAAGGCAGTAGCCTCGACCACAGCAAAAAACCCTATTCCTTCTGAAAGGGAATCCAGGTCCTTAGAGAGATGGGAGAAAAAGTCTACACCTCTGCTACTCTCTCTGCTAGAGCTTTAAACTGTCAGTTTCACATGATCCAATACCAAGAGTTTATGCTTGATCAGTTAATTAAAAAGCTGTCCTCTGATGAATCTTTAGATAAGAAATATGTATTAGAAATGGTGAATAACATCCAACAGGTTAGTAACCATTCTTTAAAATGTGGCTATGATGCACTGGAGGCTTCATTTAGATCAGCCATGACTGGCACAGTGATAAGAAGGCATGCATGGTTGAAAGAACAGGTCTTGCCGGATCATGTTAAAGCTAAGCTATTGGATGCTCCTATGGATAAGGCCAGTCTATTTGGGGAACCTGCCCAGCAGGTAATGAAGAAAATGGAAGAGAAGGCAAAATCTGTACAAACAATTAAAGATTTCCTACAGGTTCAGCCCCCAAGGTTTAGCAGGAACTGGCCTGCCAAGAATTGGTCCTTTCCTGACTCCACAAGATCCCAAAGGGGCAGGAACAGACGCTCTAGGGGCAGAAATCAATCCAGAGGAGGTGCCTACAGAGGACGACAGTGGCAAGGCAATAACCGAGGCACAGACGCAACCACTGCCACTGCAACAGGACAATCACAGTGACTTGGCTCTGACTCCGCCTACCAGGGAGCAATTAGCAGCACCATTAGGCGGAAAGTTAGCCTTATTCTCGAAAAATTGGCACTATATTACAAAAGACAAGTGGATTTTGCAAACCATAGACCAAGGCTACCGGTTCCACTTCCACACTTTACCAGTAAAAGAGGAATGCCAAACCTGCCCCAAATCAAAAAATAGAAGCCCTGCACCAGACAGCAGAATTAATAAAGATGAGAGCTGTGGAAAGGGTACCAATAACAGAACAGGGCAAAGGATTCTATTCCAGACTCTTCCTAGTACCAAGAAAAGAAAAAACCTGGAGACCTATTCTCGACCTGTCCATCTTAAACACATACATCATTGTCCCAAAATTCAAAATGCTGACCCTACAGCAACTTCTTCCCATGCTGGGCAAGGAGTGTTGGCTGGTAACTCTAGATCTCAAGGAGGCATACCTGCACGTCCCCATTCGACCAAATTGCAGAAGATACCTCAGATTTCTTGCAGGATCAGAGCATTATCAATTCTCAGCATTGCCCTTTGGCTTATCCACTGCGCCCAGAGTATTCACAAAATGCCTGGCATCAGTAATCGCTCACTGCAGAGTACAGGGAATCCAAATTTATCCATACCTGGACGACTGCCTGTTACAAGCGGACAACAAAAGCAAGCTGACAACAGATTTACAAAGGGTCATTTACTTGCTACAAGCCCTGGGATACACAGTCAATTTTCAAAAGTCAAGACTGATACCATCCCAGACAAGAACTTTCTTGGGCGCGGAATTGGACACAGCAAAACAGATGGCATTCCTCACTGCAGAAAAACAAAAAGAACTTCCTCTTTACTTCTTGGCATTAGCAAAGCAGAACAAACTAACAGCAAGAAAAGTTCTGCAGGCCTTGGGCTTCATGGCATCATGCATAATCTTGGTCCCACATGCCAGACTACATATGAGAAAGTTACAGTGGTACCTAAAGAATTTATGGTCTCAACACAGGCACAGCTTAGAAACAGAAATACCACTAATCCCATGCTTAAAACAGGAGCTCCTATGGTGGGCTCGGGCATGCCAGTCAAACCCAGGCTTACCCTTCCACAACTTTCGAGCAAACCAAACCATCACAACGGATGCCTCAGACCTAGGATGGGGGCACATGCTGGACAAATGCGTACAAGGACTGCGGACTCAGGACCAGCTGCACCTGCACATAAACCAAAAAGAAATGCTGGCAGTAAAACTGGCAATCCTAAAATTCAGACCATTCCTCAAAGAAGGCCATTTGATGATAAGGACAGACAACACCACAGTCATGTGGTACATCAACAAACAGGGAGGCACTCATTCTTACCCCCTATGCAGACTGACTTTCGACCTTTGGAATCTGGCTCTCAGCTACAACATCCAGTTACAGGCAATATTTGTACCGGGAAAAGAGAACACCCTAGCAGACATTTTAAGCAGAACCACCTCGGATGCTCACGAATGGATGCTACACCCGGACATCTTCAAGGCCATCACAAAGAAATGGGGAATGCCACAAATAGATCTATTCGCTTCCCCACAAAATCACCAGCTCAAAAATTCTGCACAAGGACATTCCACCCACTTGCATGGAAGGTGGACTCTCTATCCTTCAGCTGGAAAGGCCTGACAGCATATGCATTCCCACCTCTTCCCTTGATGCACAAGGTACTACTGAAAATCAAAGAGGAACGTCCAAGGATAATTCTGATAGCTCCGAACTGGCCAAGACAACACTGGTACCCATTGCTGAGGAGCATGTCTCGGGAGAAAATGTGGTCAATACCTCTGATGCCTCTGATGTTAACTCAGAACAACTACAACATCATACATCCAAACCTAAAAACCTTGCAACTGACTGCCTGGAACATCACATAGCAGTAACTAACCCAGACCTTTCACAAAGGGTTAAAGACATTATCCTTGAAGCCCGCAGACCTTCTACAAGAAGGAACTATGCAGGAAAATGGAAAAGGTTCGTCATTTGGAGTACTGAAAGAGGAAAAGATGTGTCGAACATAGATATTGCTAACATCCTGGAGTACTTGGCAGAGCTTCTACATACAGGCCTGTCCTATTCCTCCATCAAGATACATGCATCAGCTATTTCAGCAGAATACAGCTTTGATCCTCCTGTCTTTTCACATCCTCTACTCAGGCAGTTTCTCAGAGGGATCAAGAATGTAAAACCTCCTAGGAAACCACCATTACCAGCATGGGACTTGAACTTTGTACTAGAAAAGTTGACACTCCCTCCGTTTGAACCAGCAGCAACAGCAGATCTACAACACCTGTCATGGAAAACTGCTTTCCTACTGGCTATTACTTCAGTAAGGAGGGTTTCGGAACTACAGGCCTTAATGGCAGTGCAACCCTTCCTAATCTTCCACCAAGATAGGGTGTCCATGAGAACTAATCCTACATTTATGCCTAAGGTGGTATCCAGAGTGTCTTTAAACCAGGCAATCCACCTACCTACCTTCTTTCCCAATCCACAAAACACAGGTGAAAGAATAATGCATACCTTGGATGTACACAGACAGTTACGCTACTACCTGGACAGAACCAAAGGTAACAGAAAAACTGACCAGCTCTTTGTAGCCTATGCAACAGGAAGGGAAGGAAAAGCAATTTCCAAACAGACAGTCTCCAAATGGATAGGAAATTGCATAAGATTCTGTTACTCCTACCATGGAAAACCAATTCCACAGAACATAAGACCTCATTCTACAAGGGCTACAGCCACTACCACAGCTTTCTTAAGAGGAGTGGCAACCAAGGACATTATTGAGGCGGCTACTTGGACCTCCGTGCATACATTTGCCAAGCATTATAATTTACCTCTATATTCTAGATCCCGAGCAGGGTTTGCCACTGCTGTACTGCAAGGGATCCTGACTACACCATAATCATTATTCCTCCTCCCCTAGTTTGGCTATGGTATTCTACCCATTTGTTATGACTGCAGATGCATCCATGAAGGACATAGTACAGTTTTGTACCTACCATAAATGTAGATGTCCGAACTGGATAGCATCTGCAGTCAGGATTACCTCCTCCTTCCCTCTGCGGTACTCCTAGGGTATTTACCCTCCTAATAGCTAGCTGGGGGGGGAGTCTCTTATGGTGTATTTGTTTGTATATATGTACATACATGTTTATTTTTTGTGTTTGCCTTCTACTATTTTGGAAACATTGGCTTTTATCCAAAATTTAGCTTTCTAAGAGGGCAATTGGCATCTGGGGCAAGAAACACTGAGGAAAATGGCGTCGGCTGATGCCTTTATACCCGAAGACCAGCAGAGATGACGTCGGGTGAAGTGCGACATCAGCCGAAGCCGGACCCAGACTTTGGAATCCGGCCGACCGAAGGGCTGCCTGACGACAGGACAACCCATTTGTTATGACTGCAGATGCTATCCAGTTCGGACATCTACATTTATGGTAGGTACAAAACTGTACTTTTTCACTGGTTGTGGCTTCTCTCTGCTTCTTTATTAGATGGTACCTCTTAGATCATTTTTATTTTTCTATAGTTCTATTTTTACTCACAGCATTTAATTGAACACTCCTAACTTCTGAGTTATGCTAATAAGATGAATATTTGAAAGTTTTTTTCACTCTACATGCTAACTCTCAATCTGTTTGCATAAAAAATCTGGACAAAGCCAAACATAATGGGGGGACAAGGCCCCCCAAATTGGGTCAAATTTTAAATATTACTCTCATAAACATACAGTTGCTTGTATTAAAGGGTTTGTGTTACCATATATTTTCTGAAGGATATGAAATCTGAAACTGAAATGCCTGTCGTTATTTAGTGAATTCAGTCTTCACTGATTTGCCACAAAAAAATCCAGAAAACCACAAATTTTATGAGGAACAGACCAAGTATATGAGGCAAAAATCTGGATATTCTGCAAAAATCAGGACAGTTGAGAGGTCTGCTCTACATACAAAAGCTGCTTTATCCAGTGCCAGATCTGCTTCCTCTAACAATCTGACTATAGCAGGATCATTTCTGATTCAATTCACAACTGTATCTTATTCATTAATGAATCATACATGTTGCTGAGCTAACAATCTTACACCCCATGTTTAGTGGAATCAAATTAGCATCAATTGACTCCTGAACCCCAACATGTCTTGTGAAAAATAACTCTTACATATGGAATGTTCTTCTTTGGCTCACATTATGCTTGCAAGTTGTATTTTAATGCAACTTGTCTTTCTGTTTTTCTCTTTATCATTTCATTTCAAAGTACTAAATATCTCAATGACTTTCTCACCTGCAAAATGTTGTAGCATAACACACTGGATTATCTCTGACATTTTTATAAACCCGCTCACAGTGAGATACAGCTCAAAACATTAAATCCAGAGGATGCAGTTTTCTGAGAGGCTCTTATGAAGGTTTAAAGACGTTGGTGGTTGGACTGAAGTCAGCATATGTGTGTGCATATCCTTTATAAATATGGAGACACCACTGCCTTTGGAGCTTTGGTCCATGTTCTGCGGCTGAAAGGTGTGGAATGAGTTATAGCCTGGTAGCACAGGGGTGCTTTCTGGTGCTTTAAACCAGGTCTACGTTACAGCACAAATGTCGATGTTCTCCATTTTGAGGAGTGCTTCGAGCAAGTGCATCTTGAGATTTAGGCTTCTAGCATTGAGCAGCATGACCCTCAGATTGCATTGATTTATAGCTGTTACTGTGGTAATTTGGTCTTTGGAACACTGCCTAAAAAAGGCACTATAGGGGTGGCAAGAGTCTTAGCCAGTATCCGGAAAACTAGGGGTGACAGATGCAGGCCATTTCTGGCAAAGCATTGAGAACTGTCAATCATGTCATCCTAAGCAGACAGATACTGGATCCCCTTAGAATGACAACAGAAACTTAGCCAATTGTTGAAGTCAATCATTTTCTGCTTGTACTGTGGCATCATTCAGGGCGATGGTAGGATGCTGCTCAGGGCTAGGGTCATACCTGCCTGGGCCACATAATCTGAGAGCTCCTCCATGTCTCTTTTCATGTAGTTCAGGGAGGTGCATCTCAGGTCATTCACATCCACATGGACAATGACAGAGTCATATTTGTACTTGTTGTGGAGTGACATAATTGTGTGTGTTATGTGTTGGATCCTGGCACCCGACAGGCAGCTGTTACCTTCTCCTTATTCAACCTAGTCCACTATCCTGGGCCACCAATATTAACCTTTTGTCTAGTGATTTAAATTCACTTCTTCTTAATCATTCCTGTGTTAAATGCTGATTGATATGAGGTTGCTCCAGGAGTTTTTTATACTTGCAACTATATTTATGCATTTTCCACATTCCTTGCCTTCTCATCTGATCCTTCACCTTATATTCTTTCTTTTGTTTTTTAGCACATTCAGTTGCTGCCTGATTTTTATCTACTTCTGGTTTGATTTCCTTTCCAGCTTGACACAGATATGCTTCTGATAAACTAAGCAGGGAAATCATCTAGACTTATTCTCCTCATGTTTTAAAACTTTCTCTGTGCTTGGCTCTTGTGAGGTCAGAAAATATGTATGCAGTCCTACAACTGCAGCGTTTTAAATCATCCACAAACAGGAGGTGAGAAGTCTTTCCACTTTGCTATTTTCTGGGAACAAAATTGTAGCCATGACCTAATCTGTTAAGTAGGCAGATTAATGGGTTAAGGGCAAGAACAAAGATCAGTGGTGACAGAAATTCACCCTGGAATATCCCCCTTTGAATTTTTATCCCTGGGATAATAACTTGTCCTTTACATGGCTTAATTGCAAAGTGGTTTGCCACTGTTTCATACTCAGTCATGTAATCGATAAATGTAGGGTGTATCTTATACATTTGTAAGCAGTCTTTTACCCATGAATGTGGGATGCTGTCAGATGCTTTTTTGTAGTCAATCCATGCTATACTTAGATTCTTCCTCTTTTTACAGTTCTTCAGTATGACTTAACAAGAAATGATCCTTTGTTCCATATGATTTTCTTTGGTTACCAATTGGTTCTATTGCCATGACTGAATTTTCTTCTAAATAACCATAAACTTTGTTGGCATTATTTCCAGTGTGTAGTTTAAACATTGTTGCAAGGCAAGTTTTTGGTCTATAGTTTTTGGGATATCTTGCAGGTTCACTCTTAAGGATAAGTACCGTTTGTCTTGTTGTTAACCAGGTTGGTGTCTGTTCAGGAATATACATCACATATAAATAGTGCATAGTCAGGGCTAAATTTCCATGTAAAGATGTTAATACTTTTAGCCAGAAGTTAAGTTCTGTATCTGGGCCTGGTGTTTTCCAGTTAGAGGCTTTTCTTAACTTTGTTTCAATCTCTCTGGCTGTTACTTCATCCCATTTCATATCCTGTACCTTTAAACTTCTTATTCTTTCTTTTACTTCTTCTATCCCTTTAACATCTTTGTTATGTTCCACAGGATCTTCATAGATATTTCTCTAAAGTGTGTCTATTTCTTCAGCTTTGGTGATATTTCTATTCTTTTTTCCTTGTTTCCCAATCCTCTATAAAACTATTTTGGGTCATCAATAAATTGCTTATTTTGTACTTTTCCTTTATATTTATCTGCATATCTTCTACGTTTTTGTGCTTCTGCTGATATCTTTAGTTTATTATTTCCAGCAGTGTACAATAGATCCTGATCTATTCCTTTTATCAAGTCTGAGTATTTTTGTTTATCTGTTCCCTCTTCTGTACTCCTTTAACAGTGACACTTCTTGTCTTAATTGCTTTATAGTTTTCTCTATCTGATTTCTCCCCTTCCTTTCCCTTACTGCCAAGTGTTCTTGTGGTAGAACTTTATCAGTTATTAATTTAGCTGCACAGCAACATATCTTGTTTACTTCTGTTATATCTCATGGATATGTATGCACAGTCCTAATTACTGTGCTCATTTGTGTTATCAAACTTCAGTTATCAAACAAGTCATCACTGCTCTCTCAAAGGCAAAAATACAGCCTCCATGGGAACCGATAACATTCCAGGCTGCATCCTACATGAACTCAGGCAGGAACTTGTAGCACGATTAGGCACCATATTCAACCAAAGCCTGATCACCGGCTTCATCCCAGCCAAGTGGAGGACAGCCACTGTTATCCCGTTACACAAAGGTGGAGCATCCACCGATCTGGGAAATTATAGACCCATCAGCCTAACTAGCCTGATCTGCAAGGCCACGGAACGGATTATCATGGACCATGAGATATTGGCAACCTCCAAACACTTGATCCCACATAGTTTGGCTTTGTCAAGGGGAGGTCATGTCTGCTAAATTTGGTTGACTTCTTTGAGACAGTCACCAAAGCCATGGACAAGGGGAAGATGTTGCACACCACCTACCTTGACCTGGCCAAAGCCTTTGACACTATTTCACACTCAGGCATAATAGATGAACTCTCTCAACTAGGCATCAATCCATATGTTAACAGATGGGTATCAAATTGTCTCACTGATAGAACCCATGCATTCAAAAAAGAGGAAGCCACCTCAAGCAGTAGACCTGTAAAAAGCAGTGTACCCCAGGGTTCGATCTTGGGGTCTCTGTTATTTGGGATATACTTTTGTGAGGTGCAGGCCAAAACCAGTGGGCTATGGCTGACCAAGTTTGCAGATGACTGCAAGCCGGGTGCTGTCATCAATTCTCCTAAGTGATGTGAACATCCTCCAAGAGGGTCTCACACAGACAAATGACTGGTGCCAGAAACATGGCCTCAAGCTAAATACCAAAAAATGCATCATCATCCCCTTTGGGAAAAGTGATGTTTTCACATTAATAACAACATCCTAAGCACTCAATTAGTCTTCAGGGATATGGGCACCTAGGTTGATAGCAACCTGACTTTTGACCACCATGTTGCTTCCATTGTACAGAAAGCCTTCTACATGGCATCTCTCATCCAGGGACAAGGAGGTCATAACATCCCTGTATTCTTCCCTTATAAGGCCCATTATTGAGTACAATGCCCCTTTCGGCATGTACTTCGCAAAGCACATGCAGCAACTGGAGAGACCACAGAGGTCCCTCACCAGGAGAATCCAGGGATTCAAACATCTACCATACACAGATAGGCTAAAGCCCTATCTCTCTACTCAGTTTCATACAAACTCCTTAGAGGTGACCTCTGTCTGGCATACAAGGCGATCATGGATCCCACCTTGATGGGACTGCTGCATATCCACAAGTCAAGCTCCACTCGAGTAACCCAAGTGCGCAGCTTCAACCTGGTCTGTGACATCAACAAAACTTGTTGGCAAGACAGATTTGTGTCCCAGAGACTCTCCAATCTATGGAATAGACTCCTTCTCCACATCAAGCACAGTACCTCTTTACCTCTTTTTAAGTGTACCCTGGATAACTGTATGGAAAACAGAAAATATACCCCTGGGATTCCACCCATGTCCCTGCTGGACAGGGGCATCGGGTGCTGATTTGTCAAAACATGGGCTAAACTCTTGGCTAGGCTTATAAGGGCCTCAGGGCCAACAGCCTAGTAACCTCCTATGATCTTGTCATTATAACCATTATTCTAAACCCTGTGAAGGGCCCCTTACAGACAGTGTTATTATCCAAGGTCACTTATAAATATGAAGGCTAGGATCCTGTCATTATAATCATAATTCTAAACCCTGGGAAGGGCTACTTATCAGCAGGGTGTTATCACCCAAGTCATTTATAGATGTGAAGGCTAGGATCTTGACCAAGGCACTGGCACATCAAATGGAAGTGATGAGGAGTACCTTACTCAACAAAGAGCAAACAATTTCTATGAAGAGTACAGTCTTTCTGTTCATATCTGAATGGCAAGATATACCTTCACTGAGTTCTTAAAAATGCTAATACCCTGGACTGTAGTCACACTGATGCCTAGAAGGCTTTTGATTGTGTGAACTGGGCCTTCCTCAATGCCACCTTAACATGGGCTTCCCATGCAATCTCTGTCAATGAATTCCAAGTCTCTATTCCTTCCACTCTGTCTTAGTGAAAACTAATAACAATCTATACAAAAAACACAAACTGTTCAAGTGGAAACCAAAGAAAAAACTCAGAACGATCCACTGAAAAGGTGATTGACTGAAATAAGGAACATAAAAAAATAAATACACAATTTAGCATTAATAAATATTTATTCAGCCCTTTCGTCTAAAACACCATTAGACTTTATCAGAAACAATTTGTTACTGAAAATCACGTTTTTAAATACATACTTAACCAGTAAAAAGCATCACCTAATAAATTAATTAAATATTAACCCGGAAACCTTTTTCAGACTTGGAAGAAAGTACACCACAGCCAGAACTTAAAGTTGAAAACTTCAGTTGTCACTTTCATAACATACAAAGCTTAAAATTTTGAGCGCTTTCATTCGTTCATGTTATAAGTCGAACTTTATCAGAAATAAAGAAATGTAACAGTTATAAATGATATAAAGAACTTTGGATGGGGGAGTAACCATTCCCACCCTACCTGTTCCATTTTAGAATGCTTTTTACATTTAAATTTCCGTTTAAGCCAGGGGATGTGTCTGCTTGCAGTTTAATTTGCCATCTGAGTTCTTTCACTTTGAGATGGGGGTTGCAATCTCCCCACAAACTGGAAATTTTTTCTAATACAATAAAGTTGAATTCTTTGTACCTAGGGCTACCCAAATTGTGCCTAGCTAATGCATTTTTAAGGTCACCCTTTCTCAATGCCTGACAGTGTTGCTTAATGTGATCTCTCAACTTCCTGATGATTTTCCCTATGTAGAATGCATCACATAGAACACAAAAAGCAAGATAAACTAAATTGGTGGTGTTACAGTCAAAGGCTTCTTGAAATGAAATTCTGAACCTGAGGGATCTCAAAGTGAAAGGTGTACCTATGGCTATGTATTTGCAGAATGCGCACCTGTGAAAGATGTACCTATGGCTATGTATTTGCAGAATGCGCACCTGTGAAAGATGTACCTATGGCTATGTATTTGCAGAATGCGCACCTGTGAAAGATGTACCTATGGCTATGTATTTGCAGAATGCGCACCTGTGAAAGATGTACCTATGGCTATGTATTTGCAGAATGCGCACCTGTGAAAGATGTACCTATGGCTATGTATTTGCAGAATGCGCACCTGTGAAAGATGTACCTATGGCTATGTATTTGCAGAATGCGCACCTGTGAAAGATGTACCTATGGCTATGTATTTGCAGAATGTGCATCTGTGAAAGATGTACCTATGGCTATGTATTTGCAGAATGCGCACCTGTGAAAGATGTACCTATGGCTATGTATTTGCAGAATGCGCACCTGTGAAAGATGTACCTATGGCTATGTATTTGCAGAATGCGCACCTGTGAAAGATGTACCTATGGCTATGTATTTGCAGAATGCGCACCTGTGAAAGATGTACCTATGGCTATGTATTTGCAGAATGTGCATCTGTGAAAGATGTACCTATGGCTATGTATTTGCAGAATGCGCACTTGCCGCAGCAATCCATTCCTGGAGTGGAGGGGGACGTTTTAGTGTTATGGGAGAGCCCAGAGTCAAGCAGTGAATTGAGAGACTGTGTTTTCTTACAGCCAAAGACAGGGGAAGGTCCTAAGGCCTTGGGCAATTTGTGGCTACTGCTAATGATCTCACAGTTCTTAATAAGGATGTCTGTTATGACTTGTGAGTAGGGGAAACCTGGTGTTGCTATTAATGTTAGAACGCCTAGTGTTAAGGAAGCCATGTTTTTGGATAGGGGGTATCTGCTGTACCTACTGTCCATCGATTCTTTGAGAATCTGATTAATTAAAACCTCTGGATAATATTTTTCTACAAAAAGCTGCTTCAGGTACTGGCTTTCTTTAACAAACGTGCTGTCTTCACTAACTATGTGGCTTAACCTTACAAATTGCCCTTTCATTATATTCCTGTTCATAACTAAGGGATGTTGGCTGGTGAAATTAAATAGTACGCCTGTCATAATTTCCTGTATTTTAAAAAACACTTGATGTTAATGTCTTCATTTAAACCTTGGTGGCAATCTGCCTTTAACATCAGTTGCAATTCAGTTTCCTTTTGTTTTAACCTATTTGTAACCCCCCCCCCCCAAATCTTCTTGGTCACCCAGAACATAATTATTTTTTAAACCAACACAAACCTGGGAATGTTTATACAGGGCATTAATAACATCTTTAACTTTCATTAAGTGTCTCACTGCTGTTTTTCTGCAAACATTTCTGTAATGTTTTCTGCCTAAAATAATGTAGCTAGTAGCTGTAGCATAGTTTCGCACCCTCCCTCCCTATTGATGTCTTGTTCTTAAATCTGGTGGCTTTGCACTTGCCCGCCCCTACTGTAAATTGGATCTGGGTCACTCCTCCCAGTCCAGTCTCATTATCACATTCTACCTAATACAGAGAGAACATTTGGGAAGGCCAATACCCTCAGTTTCTTAACCTCAAATTATTTTCTGTTCCTCCTTTCTCCCTTTCCACTAACACTTTATTCAGCTGCTTTTACAGTATTTGTGTTTCCTCCTCCTCTGTTACTTCATCTTGCTTTTTCTGCTTGTTCTCTAAAGTGTTTAATTGCATCTTTTCTGCTGCATTTATTATTGTTTGTTTTTAGCCTGTTTAAATTGTAAGTGTTATTCTAAGCCTCTTAGTTTTGGTTTAAGCACTTGGGCTTTAGGCTTACCCCTTAGCTCTCCCTGGCCTCTCTCCCTCAGATTCTGACAAATATGGATGAACAATTTCCTACGGTTTCTCCTGTCAGCCTGGTTGAAACGGACATCCTGAGGCAGTGTAGCAACTGCCTCATGAACATGGACAACCATCTACTACTACCACCTAAGAACACAATTTGTGAGAGATGCAATTACATTAAGAAGGGATTAGGGTTGCCACCTTTTCAAATGCCCAAAGTGGGACATTTTTGGTATAAACGTCAGATTTTGCAGTCCAAAACATACCCACAGCTAGTACAAAGGACAGAACTTCAATTTTCTTGCATAAATAAAAGCTTATTCTTATAGTATTTTAGTTGCTTATCCTGATTCTTATAACATTTAGGTGTTTCAGATACAGAATAACTGTTTTATGCAACTATTACATAAAATATAGGAAATTATTTTGTCCTAAAATCTTAGGACATTTGCCATTTTTACAATTGTTTTGCAGGACACAACTGCCCAAAGAGGGACTGTCCATTGCAATGTGGGACAGGTGGTAACCCTAACGAACGTAGAGTCTATGCTCTCACCCTCACAAGCCAGTATATCTGGCACTAAGAAGGTTGTCAAGACAATCACTACACCTCAAATACCACCCAAAACAACACAACACACACTCACATATGCAGAGGTCCTCAACAAAAACAAACCCAAACAAAGGAGACCTCAGAGGCAAAAACACACGCGAACTCCACAACCCTCCACACCACATACTACGTATAGTCCACACACCTGTGTGTCACAACCACTAAGGCCTAACCATAAACCCAGCATATTAGTCACAGCAGACTCCATTGTGAAACACACAGATCTGCCTCTCACCAGGCTGGATAAGGAGAAAGTCACGGTTAGTTGTTTTTCAGGTTCCAGAATTTGCAAAAATCACACACGTACTCAAGTCTCTCAACAACAGGTACTATTATGACTCTATCATAGTCCATGTTGGTGTGAATGACTTGAGATGTAACTCCCTGAACTATATGAAGAGAGACATGATTGAGCTCACTGAATGTGTGTCCCAGGCAGGTATGTCCCTGGCATTAAGCAGCATTCTACTGTCACCCAGAATGATGCCTCAATACAAACAGAAAATGATTGCCTTTAACAATTGGCTTAGTTTCTGGTGTCATTCCAAGGGGATCCAGTACCTGACAGCCTAGGAAGATATGATCGACAGACCACGATGCTTTGCTAGAGATGGCCTACATCTGTCTCACTTGGGCTTCAGGCTACTGGCAAAGGCCCTTGCCTCCCCCATAGTGCCTTTTTTAGGAAAAGTCATGAGATCGATACTATCAGCATAAAATTTTCAACAAAATGCAAATTAAAGGTCATGCTGCTAAATGCTAGGAGGACCTCTTTGAAACTATCAAGATTCAGCCCTTTACCATGATCCTGGGCAACTTTAACTACCCAACCATAGATTGGAAAAACTACTCATGCCAGAACATAAATGCCCAGAGATTCCTCTATTTTATCAATGCAAATTCCTTGGAACAGATTGTCGATACCCCCACAAGGGGTGATAATATCTTGGACTTGGTATTAACCAACATGAGTAATCACTGCAGCATCATCCTCCCTTGTAAGATCCAACCATAAAGTGGTCATGTTTGTAGTCATCATCTCCCCCAACCCCCCCCCCCCCCCCCGTAGCTAGGGTCAATCAAAAAAACTTCTCCAAAGCTGATTACAGCCTCCTGAGGGATGGTATAAACAGCTTCACAGCCCCACCCCACTCTCTAGGAACTGGCTCCAGTATCCAAAACTATACAAAATTACTATACAAACATTTATATAGATGCATGGAATCAGGAATACCCGACAGGACTAAATCATCCTCCGCAAGGAAGAGTAAACCTGTCTGGTGGACATCTGCAATAAATAAACTATATAACAAAAGGAAAAATTGCTGTCCAGGACCAAGGTGCAGGTGTCTAATTGGAAGCAATCTCTCCTTAGCCTGAACAAGCAAATAAGTGAAATACTCTAAAGCCACATCTACTAGAGACAGTCATAAGTCCTTCTTCACATATATCCACAACCTCAAA
The DNA here is from genome assembly GCF_019279795.1 of Protopterus annectens. Lineage (NCBI taxonomy): Eukaryota > Metazoa > Chordata > Ceratodontiformes > Protopteridae > Protopterus > Protopterus annectens. Next base: position 39,842,659 of record NC_056749.1, read on the forward strand.
GGAAGCACCCAGATCAGTTCAGAACTGCTGGTCAAGGACACCACAGACACAAATGCTGTAGATATAGCCAACCTACTGGCTGACAGATTCAGTGAAAACTTCACCCGTCTGCTCCCCCATCAGTAAATCAGAACATTCCCTAGAACCTGCCTCCCCTTATCCCTAGGGAACAGGTCATCACTGTCCTCTCAAAGGCAAAAAAACAGCCTCCATGTGACCCGATAACATCCCAGGCTGCATCCTATGTGAATTCAGGCATGAACTTGCAGCACTATTAGGCACCCTATTCAACCAAAGCCTGAGTACCAGCTGTGTCCCAGCCAAGTGGAAGACAGCTACTGTCATCCCTTTACACAATGGTAGAGCGTCCACTGATCTGGGAAATTAGAGCTGCATCAGCTTAACTAGCCTGATCGGCAAAGCCATGGAATGGATTATCATGGACCTCATTTACAGGGACATTGGCAACCTCCAAACACTCAACCCCACACAGTTTGGCTTTGTCAAAGGGAGGTCATGTCTGTTAAATCTGCTTGACTTCTCTGAGACAGTCACTGAAGCTATGGAAGAGGGGATGATGGTGTAGACTGCCTACCTTGACCTGGCCAAAGCTTTCGACACTATTTCCCACTCAGGCATAATAAATAAACTCTCTCTACTAGGCATCAATCCATATGTTACCAGATGGGTAGCATACTGGATTCACTGATAGAACCCACCTAATCAAAATAGGGGAAGCCACCTCAAGCAGTAGACCAGTAATGAGCGGTGTTCCCCAGGATTTGGTCTTGGGGCCTCTGTTACTCAGGATATACTTCTCTGAGGTGCAGACCAAAACCAGTGGGCTATGGCTGACCAAGTTTGCAGATGGCGGCAAGCTGAGTGCTGTCATCAATTCCCCAAGTGATGTGAATGTCCTCCAAGAGGTTTTCACACAAATAAATGACTGATGCCAGAAACATGGCCTCAAGCTGAATGCCAAAAAAATGCATCATCGCCCCCTTTGGGGAGAGTGATGTCCCCACATATTATCACATTAATAACAATGTCCTAAGCACGCAATCAGTCATGAGGGATTTGGGCTCCCAAGTTGATAGCAACCTGACATTTGACCACCACATTGTTTCTATTGTACAGAAAACTTTCTAAATGGCCCCCCTCATAAGTAAGGGTATCTCATCCAGGGACAAGGAGGTCATAACATCCCCTGTATTCTTCCCTTATAAGACCAATTATTGAGTACAACACCTCCTCTGGCATGTATCTGACAAAGCACATGCAGCAGCTGGAGAGACCACAGAGGTTCCTCACAGGAGAATCCAGGGCCTCAAGCATCTACCCTACACAGGCAGACAAAAAGCCCTGTCCCTCTACTCAGTTCCATACAGACTCCTCAGAGGTGACCTCAGTCTGGCATACAAAGCAATTTCAGACCCCACCTTTATGGGACTGCTGCATCACCACTAAGCTCCACTCGACTAACCTGCATGTGCAACCTCAACCTGGCCTGTGACAGCAATAGGACTTGTTGGCAGGACAGATTTATGTCCCAGAGACTCTCCCATCTGCAGAATAGACTCCTTCTCCACATCAAACAGAGTACCTATTTATTCCTTTTTAAGCGCAACCTAGATAACTGGATGGGAAACATAAAATACACCCCTAGGATTCCACCTGTTTCACTGCTGGACACGGGCTTTGGGTGTTGACTTGTCTAAACATGGGCTAAACTCTTGCCTAGGCTTATAAGGGCCTCAGGGCCAATAGCCTAGTAACTTCCCATGATCCTATGAACCCTAATAGTGTATACATGTCCCACTCTGCCCTCATTTGGTTCTACAATTATCTATCAGAGTGACAGCAAGCTGTAAAGTGGCAAAATGATCTCTCATCCCATTTACCCATTACAGTCTGTGATTCCAAAAGATCACTTTTAGGGTCACTTCTCTTTACTAGCTTTATAAACAAACTTCATAGCACCACCCACCTTGCAATCATAATTCAATATGCAGGCAACATCACTCCAATATGCACTGCACCTTCCCTTCAGCAACTAGAAGAAAAAAAACAAAAATCCTTCTCAGCCATCTACAGCTATGCAACCAAAACCGAATTAATGATTTTCTCCGTTAAAAAGTCCACCAATCAGCTCTCATCCTTCCTCATTTATTTATCCAACAAAACCATTACTGAGCCTGCCTCTCATGCCAAACTACTCGGTGTCACCATCAACAGTAGATGGACATTTGACAAACACATAGCCCTAATCAGCAAAAAGACCCACATTAAACTAAGCTGTCTCTACAGAGTTAAGGCATTCCTAACCGTCTCTACTAAGCTATCAGTTGCTAGAAACCACCTTCTCTCTTCCTTGCTGTACTCATCTCCAGTCTTTGCAAACATTAAAAAAGCAACCTGACCAGGCTTGAGGCCTGCTACCTCAAAATCACTAAATTTGCCACAAACTTATCATACAGATCCCACCACTGTGTGGCCCTCAATCAACTAAAATAGCTGGAATTATCCAACCTCTTATCCCTAAATCAACTTATAGCAGCATCATGTAATAAGCTAAGAAACATATTTGGAAATGGACTTGGTAGAAGGACACAAAAGTAGGAAATGGAGGATTAGCAGAAAAGCAGGAAATGGAGGATTAGCAGTATGAGGTAAGAAAGAATGTTTAGGACAACAAGGAAGAAGAGGGAGAGGTGGAGGATACGGAGGAGATTTTGGAGAAATAACTACTGGTGTCGTGCTTGGAAAGGAAAGGAGATAAAAAGGACAGGACATGTACTATCCAGGAGTTGTGCAGACACAGAGCCAGGTATCTTTTAGGTATCATAGGATCATAGGAGATTACTAGGCTAATTGCCCTGGGGCCCTTACAAGCCTAGCCAAGAGTTTACCCCCCCCCCCAAAAAAAAAGAGACCTCAATCAGCACCTGTCACCTCTGTCAGTGAAGGACACAGGTGGAACCCCGGGACAAATTTGTTGTTTCCCATCCAATCATCAAGGTTGCACTTGAAGAGGGTCAGTGAAGTACTCTGTTTGATGTGTATGGCAAGTCTACCCCAGATACAGGGCAGTCTCTGGGAGACAAACATTTCTCTCCAGCAGGTTTTGTTGATGTCGCATATTAGATTTAGGCCTATCAAGCTGGTAATGCATGAGGAGTTAGACTCACGGATATGGAGCATCTCTGCTAGACCGGGTCTGAGATTCCCTTATAGGTGAGACAGAGATCACCACTGAGCAATCTGCATGATACTGAGTAGAGTGATAGTGATTTGAGCCTGTCCACATTGAACAGGTGCTGGATGACATAGATTCTCTTTGTGAGGTATTTCTGTGGCCTTTCCAGTTGGTGCAGGAGTTTGGAGAGGTACATACCAAATGGGGCATTGTATTCAATTATTGGCCTAATGAGGGAGGAGTACAGAGAGGTAATAACCTCCTTTTTTCTGAAAAGGCTTTTCTAACCACTGCCACTACATGATGGTTGAATGTCAGATTGTAGGGGCCGTGTTTTTGATGAATGGTATGATAATCCATTTTTTTATATTTAGCTTAAGGCCATGACTTTAATAGGGTGCTCAATGGCGAGGCTAGTTCTTGCTGGAGATGGTGCAGAATACAGCCTGGGATACTATCAGGTCCCATTGAAGCTGTGTTCCTTGCCTTGGATAGGGACTTTAACACTTGACCTATGGAGATGTGAGGTGCAGAACAAGTATCAGGGATGTTAAATGAGCCTTTGGGGGGACAGGGGGATAACAAGGGAGGAGAGGAGCCAGTGTCTACCTGTGCTAAGGGTTTAATAAAGATTACTGTTTAGATGAAGTTGGTATTGAACTTGCTGGCTATGCTATCAGTGTGCTTAGATTTATTTATTTTATTTTACATTTGTTGACCGGGCTAGTCTAACTGGATATATGTCCATTTTCAGTAGAGGTCCGGGGAGAAAAGCTCCAAGCGTAGGCAGTGACATAATATACATTATATGCAGTAGTAACATGATTTGCAGTACATTATTTAGATTATACATAAAAAAATTATACAGGGTTATACATAAAAAAAAAACATATACAGAGTCCTTTAGTAAGGCTTAGGCTAAGATCTAATGCAGAAAACAAACATAATATAATTTTTTTTTTTTTTGCCTGGTTTACAGATGTACAAACTTATGTTTACATCTAGTGTAGAGGAGGGCTAGCACTTTTAGAGTAAGTAAACTCTTATACAGTTCTAAGAAGGAAATCTTGTTAAATACTATTTAGAGGTTAGCTTACTAGTTAACGGTAGGTGTCAGAGCAGAGTAGTGTAGAGAGAGAGTAGGATAGGGAATGAGATATTAGTCATGGTTAGAGCAGGGACATAGCCAGTGTGTTTTAAGTTATTCTCTAAGATATTTTTTGAAAAAACAGTGTGGGAGAAAGAGTTGATAGTTCATTTGGAAGCTGGTTCCAGGTTTTTCCCACTGTATTAGTGAATAGTGAGTCCCCAGCCTTGTTGTTTGATTTAACAGTGGAAACTAGGAGCTTATTAGCTGAGCGCAGTGCTGCAAGATTTTTGTATGGGGTAATCAGATTAGTAAGGATTGGGGTATTATTAGGGTGATAAAGGATCTTTTGGGTGATAATAAGTTGTTGACAAAGTAGTTGGTTCTGCAGTTCTAACCATCTCAGTTGTTTGAGGTTGTGGCAGTGGTGGATTCTAAATGGGGCGCCAGTGGCAAATTTGGCAATATTGTTATAGCCGGTTGCGAGTTTGCTAAGGTTATTTTTAGATAGATTGGTATAAATGGCAGAGGCATAAAACAGGGTAGAGATAAGGTGCGTCTGGTCAATAGTAGATCTAGCTAATGGCGTAAGGAAGGGTTTGATTCTATAAAGGGAGCCTAGGTTTTTGTTGACAGATTTTATAGTAGTATTAATATGATCATCATAGCTGAGGTTGTGGTCTATTGTAATTCCTAGGAGTCTGCTTGTAGCGTCTGGAGATATGCTAGTTCCATTGTTAGAGGTTACTGTGAAGTGAATTTGTGGTGACTTTTATGTAGGAGCAAAAAGCAATAATTTTGTTTTTTTGGGGTTTAGGAGGAGGCGATGTTGCATGAACCAATTTTCAACAATATTAAATGCTGTTTGTGTGAGGGTTTGGAGTGACGTTATGGACTTAGCAGAACATATTAAAGTAGAGTCATCTGCATATTGTATGCAGGTGGCTTATGGAATTTTGGCATTTAGATCCTTAATCAAAATTGAAACGAGAAGAGGGCCTAAAATAGAGCCTTGAGGTACTCCAATGTTAACAGGGAGGGGTGTAGACAGATTGTTATCCCAGAGCACCGCTTGCTGTTTGTTTTCTAAATAGGATTTAAACCAAAGTAATGCCTGTGGGTCAAGTGATAGGGCTTTTAGTATATCAATAAGTAGGTGATAGTTAACCATGTCGAAGGCTTTTAAAAGGTCAATAAATAGTGCAGAGGAAAGAGAGTTATTGTTACGATTTTTGTTTATACAGTCAGAAAAAGATAGCAGGGCAGTGGTGGTACTATGGAATGGCCTAAATCCATGCTGACAGCTAGCAAGTAAATTATTGTGGAGGAGGTGGTCAAGTAGTTGTTGGTGGATGCATTTTTACATTATTGTAGCTATTGGAGAGAGTAAGGCAATTGGTCGAAAGTTAGAAATCTCAGTAGAAGTACCGCCCTTATGTAAAGGGATGATATGGGAGACTTTCCAGATGGAAGGGATTGTGCTTTCTGTAATCGTTCTATTTATAAGTACCGCCCTTATGTAAAGGGATGATATGGGAGACTTTCCAGATGGAAGGGATTGTGCTTTCTGTAATTGTTCTATTTATAAGTACCGCCCTTATGTAAAGGGATGATATGGGAGACTTTCCAGATGGAAGGGATTGTGCTTTCTGTAATCATTCTATTTATAAGTACCACCCTTATGTAGAGGGATGATATGGGAGACTTTCCAGATGGAAGGATTGTGCTTTCTGTAATTGTTCTATTTATAAGTACCACCCTTATGTAGAGGGATGATATGGGAGACTTTCCAGATGGAAGGATTGTGCTTTCTGTAATTGTTCTATTTATAAGTACCACCCTTATGTAGAGGGATGATATGGGAGACTTTCCAGATGGAAGGATTGTGCTTTCTGTAATTGTTCTATTTATAAGTACCACCCTTATGTAGAGGGATGATATGGGAGACTTTCCAGATGGAAGGGATTGTGCTTTCTGTAATTGTTCTATTTATAAGTACCACCCTTATGTAGAGGGATGATATGGGAGACTTTCCAGATGGAAGGGATTGTGCTTTCTGTAATTGTTCTATTTATAAGTACCACCCTTATGTAGAGGGATGATATGGGAGACTTTCCAGATGGAAGGATTGTGCTTTCTGTAATCGTTCTATTTATAAGTACCACCCTTATGTAGAGGGATGATATGGGAGACTTTCCAGATGGAAGGGATTGTGCTTTCTGTAATCGTTCTATTTATAAGTACCACCCTTATGTAGAGGGATGATATGGGAGACTTTCCAGATGGAAGGGATTGTGCTTTCTGTAATCATTCTATTTATAAGTACCACCCTTATGTAGAGGGATGATATGGGAGACTTTCCAGATGGAAGGATTGTGCTTTCTGTAATTGTTCTATTTATAAGGATGGAAATAGACAATGGCTTTAGCTGCTATTTGCAGGTATTCAGCTGGTAGACAGTCAGCTGAAGAGGTGCATGGTTTGAGTTTTTGAAGGAGGGTGCAAATGAGGGATGTGGGTACTGGTTGTATATGAAAAGAAGGGAACTGGGATCTTTGTGGTGATTAATGGGCTAGTGCTGACAGGGGGTAGTGCTGACAGGGGGTAGTGCTGACAGGGGCTAGTGCTGACAGGGGCTAGTGCTGACAGGGGTAGTGCTGACAGGGGTAGTGCTGACAGGGGCTAGTGCTGACAGGGGGTAGTGCTGACAGGGGGTAGTGCTGACAGGGGGTAGTGCTGACAGGGGGTAGTGCTGACAGGGGGTAGTGCTGACAGGGGGTAGTGCTGACAGGGGCTAGTGCTGACAGCGGGTAGTGCTGACAGGGGCTAGTGCTGACAGGGGGTAGTGCTGACAGGGGGTAGTGCTGACAGGGCTAGTGCTGACAGGGGGTAGTGCTGACAGGGGTAGTGCTGACAGGGGGTAGTGCTGACAGGGGTAGTGCTGACAGGGGGTAGTGCTGACAGGGGCTAGTGCTGACAGGGGGTAGTGCTGACAGGGGGTAGTGCTGACAGGGGGTAGTGCTGACAGGGGCTAGTGCTGACAGGGGGTAGTGCTGACAGGGGCTAGTGCTGACAGGGGCTAGTGCTGACAGGGGTAGTGCTGACAGGGGGTAGTGCTGACAGGGGCTAGTGCTGACAGGGGGTAGTGCTGACAGGGGGTAGTGCTGACAGGGGGTAGTGCTGACAGGGGGTAGTGCTGACAGGGGGTAGTGTATTAGCTAGAGTTTGAATGGCTTCAGTAAAGTAGTTGTTGAAGGCATCAGCAATTTGCTTAGAGTTATTATGGCTGATACCTGATGGAGCAGGAGTGAGTGCCCTGACTGAAGTAGTTTGTTAATGCCTGACCAGAACCTTTGAGGTTTTTACTGGTGAGTTTGTTGGAGGTGAAGGTAAAAATTTTTTTTGTTGAGCAGAATTGCTTTTTAGGTGGCATTTCTTAACTGTTTAAAGTAAAGGTGGTCTGACAGGTTTTCAGAGGCTCTCCATTTGGCCCAATTTTTATTACGTAAGAGGATCTTTTGTCTAGTTTCTTTCGTGAGCCACAGGGCAATTTTGGTCCTTATTTGGATAGAGTGAGCTGGGACATGGTATTCTAGAATTTGTAGGAATTTTGTATTAAAGTAGGACACTGCTTCATCAAGCTGAAGATGATGTAGCGGTGACCAGTCACACGCCTTAAGTTCATTTTGGAAGCTCTCTGGATAAAAGTGTTTTTTAGAGCGTGAGGTTTTGAAAATATTTGAATTTGGGCTATGGGTTATTTTGTTTAATTATGTAGGTTAGAGTGTGCTCACTGATGTAATCTGGAAGGGTACCTGGTTTATACGTGTCAGAATGGCTGTTTATAAGGATCCAGTCTAGGGTGATTTCCTTACCGCCTGGTTTATGGATTCTAGTAGGGGTGGTTATTATTTGGGAAAAAAGTATAGATTTATGTGGGTGATAGGATTAGGGGAGCTACAAGTAGCCCAGTCTATATTAAAGTCACCTAGCACTATGGTTTCCTGAGGTAGGTGAGTAGAGAGGCAACTAAGGATGTTTTCAAGAGTATTGACGTTATTTCCGGGGGGAGATAGCAGCAAATTATATAAATAGATTTACAGTTGTTGATTTGAAGTTTAGCAGTAAGGGTTTCAGCATTAGTATCTGAGGGTAGGTACACATTGAAGGATGTAACTTGAAGTTCTGATTTATAGAGAATGGTTACACCCCCACCCTTTTTGGTTTTGTGGTCACATCTCAGGATATTATATCCAGGAGGGGTAATTTCCTGGTCCTGAGTTGAAGGCTTTAGCCATGTTTCTGTAATACAAAGGATATTGAATGAGTGCACTTTTAAGAGTGCATGAAGGTGGGTGATTAGTAGGTATAGGTTGTGTTGGTGTACCAAGTTTTAACAGCTGGTTGCTTGTAGTCCATAAAGTTTTGGGGTATTAATAATTTACTGCCTATGTATATTAATACAATAGTTTTTAAGCAGTTTTGATTTGATTTTTAGTGGAGTTTCCAAGATGTTTATAGTTTGATAAGCAGTTATGGTTTTAACTTGCTTCCATTTTATTTCCAGGCTCGCTCTCTCTGTGTCTCGCTCTCTCTCTCTCTCTCTATTTCTCTTTCTCTTTCATGAGCAATTTGGTATTTTTTGAAAGCCAGAGTGCAGGATTCAATTTATTTCTTTGGTTCTTCCTGGGGTTAGTTCATTTAGTAAGGAAAATTGAGTTGAACAGACCTGCGGCTTCATCAAGTGGAAGGGTTTGAAGAGCGCGTCTGTTGTGCTGTGATGACTTGGTTCTATTAAAGGAGGAGAGGTTATGAGGTTATGAGGAGATTTGTACTGATGGTCTTTTTGGTGAGGTTTATAATGCCTTATTGTGAAGATGCTAGGTGATTACTTAAGGTACCAGCTAAGGCACCTGTTGACAGGATTTTATTTAGGGAAGTAGAGAGAATCCAATCTAAGGTAGAGGCTCTACTAGAGTTTTTTTGTACCTTGTGTGAACTTAAATAAGTTAAGGACTGTTACTATCAATAGTTTGCAAATCAATATTCAGGTCTCCTAAAATGATCGTATCAAATGAGATGTTTGCTTCATGCCGAAGGGAGCAGTTCCTCAGCAGTAACTGTTATTTCTTGGGGGAAAGTAAGCTCCTGTATAGCAAAGGCTTTTTTGAATGTTAATTTGCATGGATGTTACAATTATTTCACCATTAAAGAATGTGGATGGGATTATATGAAACCAAGACAGGTTTAAAGTGTTCTTTTAGATATGCCTGTCCCACTTCCTTTTTATGGGTTCTGTCAAGTCTTAAGGTGTTATATCCCTGCAGTAAGAATTCTTCATCGTTTATTTTTTTGTTTAAGCTATGTTTTTGTAGAAAGGTAGGCTACTTCGGCATATAAATTAGTAACTTTGTTTCTGATACTTCTACAGTCTTTGTAGAAAGGTAAGCTACCCAGGCATGTAAATTAGTAAATGGATTGTGGTGTTGTTCATGTATATTAGTAACTTTGTTTCTAATACTTCTACGGTCTCTGTAGAATGGTAGGCTACTTGGGCATGTATATTAGTAACTTTATTTCTAATACTTCTACGGTGTCTGTAGAAAGGTAGGCTACCCAGGCATGTATATTAGTAAATAGATCGTGGTGTTGTTCATGTATATTAGTAACTTTGTTTCTAATACTTCTACGGTCTCTGTAGAATGGTAGGCTACCCAGGCATGTATATTAGTAACTTTTTTCTGATACTTCTACAATCTCTGTAGATAGGTAGGCTACCCAGGCATGTATATTAGTAAATGGATCATGGTGTTGTTCATGTATATTAGTAACTTTGTTTCTAATACTTCTACAGTCTCTGTAGAATGGTAGGCTACTCAGTCATGTATATTAGTAACTTTGTTTCTAATACATCTACGGTCTCTGTAGAAAGGTAGGCTACCCAGGCATGTATATTAGTAAATGGATCATGGTGTTGTTCATGTATATTAGTAAGTTTGTTTCTAATACTTCTGCGGTCAGCTGTGTATAATGGAGATCACATAGCTTTGAGGGATGACTATTTTGTGATGTGGCAGACTTTTTTTATTTTGTCGAGTAGTTATAAGACCTGGGTTAGGAAGGATGTCACCAAATGTTTTCAAGTAAAAAGACCACAAGGTCTAATTATAATGGCATTTGAAGGGAGCAGTTATGTTACCAAGAGATATCTGCACAGTTACTGAGACACAGTTTAAAGCACCAGGAAGTCCCCCAGTCGTGCAAGGTTTCAGTGCCTTCCAGATTTTTACATCAGGAGCTGCACAAACAAGGAATAAAGTTGGAGGCATCTCAATGTACATCAATAACAATTGCAGTGTCAGTGGCTCAACACATAGCTCACTTGCCTTTAGTGCAGAAAACTGTAGGTTCTATTCCCACACCAGTTAGCTCACCTGCTGGTACTTCGGTGGAGTATTAGAAGTTGCTGCTGGTACTTTGGTGCAGTATTAGAAGGTTGCTGCTGGTACTTTAGTGCAGTATTAGAAGGGTGCTGCACTCCTGAGCATGCTGTCCTTTGAATGACACATTAAACTGAGGCCCCATCTGCCTGCGTTGGATAAAAAAGATCCTACAGGACCTACAGGAAATACCCTGATGCCTTAGCCAAATTTTCCCTAGTAATTTAAATACCACCTCAGGTCTCCTCTGAAACAAAGATGCTAGCCTGGCAGGAGTAACCCAGTTAACAAATGATAAATAAATAAAAATAAATGAATAACAAGCAAACCTCTAAGTTAGTTAAACAGGATGATGTGCTGTTCTCCACGTGCCGGTTACCATAGATAAAATCCAGTACCATATCCTAGCAAGCTAAAGGTCACCAGGTATGTCCCACAAAACTCATAATGCTTAGGCTTACTAGAGACACTCACTGTCCAACCTAATGTCTTACACATGGGGGGAGTTTAATCACCTCTTATATTCTGGAAATCCTACATGGCCTCAGATCTGCAGGCACAGAAATTCCCAGGCTTCGTAAATATAAACATCCTTTACTAGTTCCAACATACTGGACCTCATACTGACAAATATGAAAGAATGCTACATCCCCCAATGCCATGTCCTCCCTGGTAAGGTCTGACCATAAAGCTGTGAACCCAGTAACAGTTAGGAACTATTCCAAGGCAAACTATCCTTTATTAAGTGATGGTTTGTAAAAATTTAATGTCCCTCCAAACACAGAGAACAGCAATCTTATGCAGAATTGTTCACAGCAACTCTGTACAACCATGTCAATGGCTGCATACAGGATTCTGTACCTCTCAGAAGTAAGGCCAAAATTAACTCCAAAAGCAAACCACCCACCTTTCCTGTAACTAGTCTAGTCCAGATACAGATTTGCTGTATCCAGGACTGTGTGTAATCTTCTGAGCCCCCCAAGCCTTTCTGTGTTGGAGGCAAACATTCTATCTTATCAGTGGGAGTGGTAAGCACTAGGTAGCCTATCTACCACAAGATCCAGGTACAGATTCTTAGATTTAGCACTTGAATTTGCTTGTTAGTGCTTAGTATCTGTTCAGAACTAGTTGCTATCAATAAATAAGCTAGAAATTACTGCAACGCCCAACCTTCCTCATTACCTAGAGGAAAACAGTTTTTGTACTTACTTTCCTCACTTGCTTAGAGAAAAACTGCTCTTATTTTTTATGCAGGCATGTCCAAGGGTCAGCACCCAGTGTTCTTGCCAATCTGATGAATCTGGGCATCTTGGGGCAATGTATAAATTGCCTCATGTACACAGACAACTCTCTCCTCCTACCATACAACACTACAATTAGTGAGAGATGCACTTATCTAGACAAAATGGAGGTAAAGCTCTCTCCAACCAAGACTGAACTTGACAGTCAAGATGAGAAGGTAAACATTTACACCACACCACACTCATCACATAGTCCCACTAAACCTGCACCACCAAACTCCACACATAGAAACACAAAAACATTCATGGAGGCTCTCAATAATAATCTGCTCAAGCAACAAAGACCTCCAAAGCAGAAACGCAAGCAACCTCCACCCCCCAACACAACCCAAATGACACATAGTCCACAGACTCAGTGTGCCAATAAACCAAAGCTCATAAGGAAAAACAACATACCCAACAGACTAGTCATGGGTGACTCTATAGTCAGGCACACTGATGTTCCACTCACCAGGCTAAACAAGGAGAAGGTTACTGTCAGCTGCCTGTCGGGTGCCAGGATCCACCACATAACCCATGTACTCAGATCACTCCACAACAAGTACAAATATGACTCTTTCATTGTCCATGTTGGTATCAATGACCTGAGATGTACCTCCCTGGACTACATGAAAAGAGACATGGAAGAGCTCTCTGATCTTGTAGCCCAGGCAGGTATGACTCTAGCCCCGACTAGCATCCTGCCATTGCCCAGAATGTTACCACAGTACAAGGACAAAATGATTGACTTCAACAACTGGCAAAGCTTCTGGTGTCATTCTGAGGGGATCCAGTATCTGTTTGCCTGGGACAACATGGTCGACAGACCACGCTGCTTTGCCAGAGATGGCACGCACCTGTCGCCCCTGGGATTCTGGATACTGGCTAAGGGTCTTGCCGCCCCTATAGTGCCTTTTTTTAGGCAAGGTTCAAATGACAAATTCACTACCGTAATAGGAACAGGCAAGCAAAAACCGAAGGTAATGCTACTCAATGCTAGAAGTCTAAATCTCAAAATGCACTCACTCAAGGCACTCCTTAAAATGGAGAACATCAATATCTGTGCAGAGACTGAGACCTGGTTCAAGGCTCTAGAGAGCACCCCTGCATTACCAGGCTATAACTCATACCACACTTTTCGGCCATCCCGCCCCCACCCACCATTAAGGAAACCACAGTAAAAGATTTCTCCAAAGCCAACTTCATGCTTCTTAAGACAAAAGTGGTGAACTTCATGACACCCATGCAGATGGACAATACAGTTACGACTGCTGAATCCTACACAAATGCACTCTATAAGCACTTACACGAGTGCATGGATCGTGCTATCCCAAACAGAACCAAGACATTATCCTCCAAAAAAAGGAAGCCAATCTGGTTGTCCCCTGCCATAAACAAACTCTACAACAGAAGGAAGAAACTGATGTAAAAGAGAGTAAAATCCCATGAGTGGAGGAGCTCCCTGGTCCGCCTCAGTAAGAAGCTAAGATCCCTTATAAGATCCTCCAAAGCTAGCTACAAAAACAAAATCGCCACTGATTCTAAGGGCAACCACAAAGCATTCTATAGCTATGTCAAGAATCTCAATGGCAACACCCAGATCTGCTCTGAGTTACAGCACAACGGCACGAAAATTACAGAACCAACTGATATTACTAACAACCTGGCAGATAGGTTCAGTGCTAACCCCCCCACCCCCTAAAGGGCCCATATCTATACAGGAAGAATGCAGAGTCCCTGTAATCACATGTCTGCAGGTAAAAGCTGCACTCTCTAAAATCAAAAACACAGCATCCATGGGACCAGACAACATCCCAGACTGCGTTTTACACAAACTTCAGAACGAACTGGCTCCCCACCTCAGCACCATTTTCAATCACAGTCTCACATTAGGCTTTGTGCCCACTGAATGGCACACAGCAACAGTTATCCCACTCCACAAAGGGGGAGCCACCACTGATCCTGGGAACTATTGCCCTATTAGCAAAAAGAACCAAAAACCTGCAATACACTTGCCATTTAAAGAAAAGTCCACAGCAAACACAGCAAAAAATGGCCAAGTTACATCCAAAAGATTTATTAAAATAGCAATAAAACATATTTGAAGACAGAAAGCTTTCGGTTTACTCCTTCAGTGTGATACAACCATATTAAAACAGTACTATTTAAATGTAAAATTAACATCACAAGATAACAGCAGCCAACCAACATCGTCAATTTATTATCTCATTAGTAAAGTATATACATTTCGAAAGAGACATTTGCAGAAGGACCACAGAGTAAATAGCCTTGCATTTAGTTATAATTTTTTAAGGCATAAATGCATTTTTTCCAAAACAGGTTTAATTGAAACAGTAGAATTAATACCTGGGGTACTATCTGCTTGCAGCCTAATGATCCTGTTATATTCTTTAGTTTCTAAATCATTGTTCCTATCTTCCCCCCTCTCTGACTAGTATAACAGATATCAATGACCCTAAATCAAAAAGTATGTGTGTTACCAAATTCAACATTATGCTTTGCAATAGCATTTGTCAAAACATTCCTTTTTGTATCAGACCTATGTTGGATATGTCAAAACATTCCTTTTTGTATCAGACCTATGTTCGATATGTCAAAACATTCCTTTTTGTATCAGACCTATGTTCGATATGTCAAAACATTCCTTTTTGTATCAGACCTATGTTCGATATGTCAAAACATTCCTTTTGTATCAGACCTATGTTCGATATGTCAAAACATTCCTTTTTGTATCAGACCTATGTTCGATATGTCAAAACATTCCTTTTTGTATCAGACCTATGTTCGATAACATGTTCACGTAGTTTTCTGCTTGACTTGCCAACATAAAAATGTGAACATTTATCACATGTAGCTAAATAAACAATGTTACTAGAATTACAGATGGCAGTCATGTAAACAAAAAATCTTTTTTAGTTATGGGATGTGTAACTGTATTACTTTTACAAATGACACTACATACAGAGCAGTTCATGCATGGAAATCTGCCCTTTATATTTAGCTCAATCCCCCTTTGTTTTTAGTTCGTATATCTTTATAACACAACTTACTTTTTAAATTGCTAGAATTTCTCCAGGCAAATCTTGGATATGATGAAATAACATTATTTAATTCAGGTAAGGCTTGTAAAATAGCACAATTATTACCAATTATTTTCTTAAAGTCAGATGTACATCGACTAAAGGTAGTAGTGTACCTAAGCTGGACTACGGTAGATGTAATAAAATTAGAACTATCTCATGGGGTTGAAAAATAAGCTTTAGCTTTACCCTTTCTTTGCTCAAGGACATTTTTCTCTTCTTCCAGCTATAACTTTAAGTTGTAACCTCTTTGTTGGAATTCATATTTCGTATCATGTAAGTGTTCGACACACGTCTCATCCTTGGTATTCGCCATACTGACTCTTAACTCTTTGTAAGTGTTCGACACACGTCTCATCCTTGGTATTCACCCTACTGACTCTTAACTCTTTGTAAGTGTTCGACACACGTCTCATCCTTGGTATTCGCCCTACTGACTTAACTCTTCCTCTAAACATACGAGTAGGATGCACGCTTTTATTATGCAAGCATTTGTTTTTATGAGATTTTTTTGTAGATTTTTGTGGATATAGAATTATCTATGACATTTAAGTGTATATCTAAGACGTATATTTCATTAACTGAATTAGTCATTTTAAAATGTGACATTTAAATAGTTGAAACATTCATTCAACAAATCTAGTGTACCCCCCAAACAAAAAAACACATCATCAACAAAACGCTTGTAAAATAATATATAAGATTTAAATTCATTAGGACAATTATATGCATGTTTCCTCCCATTCATTTAGGGTCAAGTTGGCATACGTGTTTGCATTGCAACACCAGTGGTCTGATGATAGAAGACTTCTTTGAAAATAAACATATTATTGTTTAACACTATTTCAAGTATTTCACATAAAGTCTCTATTCCCCTGCCTTTGGTTTTTCCATATCTGCATAAAATACTTTGAATGGCATTAATGCCATAAATGTTAGGAATAACAGTGAAGAGCGATTTTTTATTTCAGGTTACAAAGATGTACTGATTAGTTGTTTCTTCTTGATGTCAGATATAAAGTTTACTTAACAAATCACCAGTGTCCT
Organism: Protopterus annectens; assembly: GCF_019279795.1. NCBI lineage: Eukaryota > Metazoa > Chordata > Ceratodontiformes > Protopteridae > Protopterus > Protopterus annectens. Next base: position 39,858,810 of record NC_056749.1, read on the forward strand.
TAATAAAACTCTTCACATGTACTAATAAAGGACTTGATATAGTTTACAGACAGAGGGAAATAGGCTGTGTTAACCACCCTCGACCAGAGACAATAGGTCTCATGGGAGGTTTATTTAAGGATTTGTGAACCTTAGGTAAGCCGTATATAACAGGTATTTTCAGACAAGGTATAAAAAAGTAATTTAATAGATCCACAGAAATATCATCATTAATTTGAAGTTCAAACAAGAGTGCATTGACACTACTAATACAATGTGCTACATCACCATAAGGAATTTGTTTAAATGCAGTAAAGTTGGCAAGAAGTACCCACTGAATGGTGCATATCAACAGTTATACCACTCCATGAAGGGGGAGCCACCACGGACCCCAGGAAATATCGCCCTATTAGCCTGACGAGCCTGGTCTGCAAAGCCATGGAACATATCATCATGGAACTCATAAACAATGACATTGGTAACCTCCAAACTCTGGACCCCCCCAGTTGGGTTTGTGAAAGGCAGATTCTGCCTTCTAAACCTGATAAACTTCTTTGAGGCAGTCACCAAAGCCGTAGACGAGGGTAAGGTGGTTCACACAGCCTATCTTGACCTCGCCAAGGCTTTCAACACCATCCTCCATTCTTGAATTATAGCTAAACTCACTAAACTAGGTATAAATCCCTACATCACAAGATGGGTTGCCAACTGGCTCACTGACAGAACCCACACTGAAAAAGTTGCAGACTCCAAATCTGACCTCAAAGCAGTGACAAGCGGAGTACCACAGGGTTCAGTCCTGGGACCTCTCCTGTTTGGTATCTACTTCTCTGAAGTTCAAGCTAACACAGAAGGCCTCTGGCTAACAAAGTTCACAGATGGCCACAAACTAGGAGCCATAGTCGAGTCCCTAAATGATGTGGACATCCTACAGAAGGGCCTCACTGAGACAGATGCCTGGTGTCAGAGGCATGGCCTCAAGCACAATGCCAAAAAGTACATTGTCATCCCCTTTGGTAAAAACTCTGTACACATGAACTACCACATAAACAGCAGTCTACTTAATGCCGAATGTGTGATAAGAGACCTTGAGACCCAGATGGACAGTAGTCTCTCCTTTGACAATCACATTGTCACAGTAGTCAGGAAACCCTTCTATGTGGCACACCTCATCACAAAAGGTTTCTCGTCCAGGAAAAAAAAGGTCAATGTTCTCCTCTACTCAGCACTCAGTAGACCCATTATAGAGTACAATGCCCATTTTGGAATGTACCTCACAAGACAACTGCAGCAGCTGGAAAGGCCACAGAAGTACCTCACAAAGAGGATTACTGGCCTCAAACAGATGCCCTACACTGACTGTCTCAAATAACTCCAACTTTACTCTGTAGCATGTCTCCTACTCTGAGGAGATCTCTGCCTAACATATAAAACTATGTTAAACGCAGAGCTGTTGGACATGCTACACCTCAAGAAATCCCAATCTCTATGAGCTACACACTCTAGGGACCTAAACCTTGTCACCACAATAAACAGGAGATGCTGAAGGGAGAGATTCCTGCCCCAGAAACATACTATACTCTGGAACAAGCTACCCATCTATGTCAAGCAAAGTTCCTTTTTAGCACTCTTAAAGAAAAATCTTGATGATTTGATGGGAAATAGAAAATACACCCTGGGGATCACTTCTGTGACTGCTCAACAGTAGCACAGGAAATTAACTTTCTTGGGTGGCTTAAGCCAGGGAACCTTCTTGGCAACGTTTACTTAGGCCTTTGGGCCAATAGCCTAGTACCTACCTATGAGCCTATATACATATGGGATTACTACTAAATCCCGAACACACAAAATACCGAACGTAAAAATACCGAATCACGAAAAGCCAAAATGCCGATTTTTCAAAAACACGAACTTCAGAATACTGAGAGACCAAAATACCAAAAGCGGCTTGTTTGACAATCTGCGATGCCACCGGTGCATTAAAATAATAAATGTAGAGTCATACCTCTGTAGAAATACCAATACACCATGATACCCAGCAGTTCTGTCACCGTAAAACACAAACAAATAAAGATGAAAGTGTATGTTGCATGACATAGCCTGTGAAAGCATTTCCCAACACTTAAATGTTATATAGTGAGCATTCAACACAAGTACACATAAATCCCTTAGTGGTATGGATCAACAGCAACTTGATAATTACATCCGTAGTAACCATGCTATAGCCTGCACTAGTTGTATGCATGTATAGTCTTCCTAATGCTCCACCACAGCTTGGAAATGATTATGTTGACTAATCAGTTTTTTGCACTTTGAAGAAGGAGGACAGCCTGTGGCAAGTCTCTCCCTCAATGCAAGTACACGATTCTGCTCTCTGGACAAAGCAGTAATAAGACGTTCACTATTGAACGTTTTCTTAAAGTTATGGTACTTCTTTCATAGGCAGGGCATGTGTAAATCGTGCACCCCTTGTACATATCATTGGTATATTTGCACCTCTATTTCGGTAATGTGGGATTCGTGTTTTTGAAAAATCGGCATTCTGGCTTTTTGTGATTTTAGTCTCAGTATTTACACATTCGGTATTTTGTGTGTTCGGGATTTAGTAGTGATCCCATATATATATATATATATATATATATATATATATATATATATATATATATATATATATATATATATATATATATACACACACACACACACACACACACACACACACACACATACATACATATATATATATATATATATACACACACACACACACACACACACACACACACACACACATACATATATATATATATATATATATATATATATATATATACCATATTTCTTTCCAAATAAGACCTAACCAGAGAGTAAGGCCTAGCATGTTTTTTCCAGGGTGTTCATGATATAAGCCCTACACCAAAAATAAGCCCCAGCTCCGATTCTTACAGTAACTTAATCATCACTCACACTTGACGGTTGAGATTCTTGGCCCATGAACCCATGCAGGTGTGCTTTGATCAGTCAAAGTACAGACAACGCATGGGATGCGAGCGCTCATGGTAACGAGCAGCTGTGGTCGTGCCTTCTCTTCATAACCATTTTGTGTTGCCACTCCAGTCGCGCAAGTCTTCAATTAACCCCCCCTCAGACAAGATGAGTGCAAAAAGAAAGAGCTATTCCGTCGAGTACAAGAAAGGAATCCTAGAGGACTCCCGTGGAAAGAACCTGACGGCTTTCTGTAAAGAGAAGAAGTTAGATCTCTGAATGGTCTGAAAATGGCAAGCAGCATATGTTAACCTCAGTCAACAGGCCGACGAGGAAAATGCTAAGAAGTGCAAGTGTGGCTCAGGTCGGCAACCATTATTTCCTGAACTGGAAGACATCATCTGTGAATGGATTGCGAACAGGAGTGCAGAGACTTTGGTTGTGCGCAGGGCTGATATTCAGGCATTTGCCCTTGCAATGGCACCACAGTTAGAAATATCCCCAGAAGAATTCAAAGCATCACAACATTGGCTGGATGGCTTCCTTCAGCGATATGAACCGTCTCTAAGAAGATCAACAACACTGTTCAAGCTGGAAGATACTGAAGTTATTAAAAGTGCACTTGTACTCAAGTCCTTTGTTGAGGGCATCAACTTTTCTAAATACCAACTCTCCAACATGATTGCTACGGATGAAACTGCAGTGTTTATGGGCCAAGGATCTTAAAAAACAATTGATCAGAGGGTGCCTTGTCAATCTACATTCCCTCCACTGGTTACGAGAGTGTACTTGTTACCTGTATTTTGGCAATTCATGTAGATGGAAAGAAAACCCCACCTCTAATCATTAGTAAGGGCAAGAAAGATGAGATTGAATGTGTTTCAACCATTTATATTCTTGAAACTGAAAAAGCCTGGTGCACACAAGCAGTTATAAGGAAGTGGGTCAATGTAATGCTGCCACTTATTTTGTGAGGTGGCAAAAGAGGTCTGCTAGTCTGGGATTCAGCCAGCACTCACCGTGCTAAAGAAACAAAGAAATTTCAAGCACGGAGGAGAATAGATCAAATAATGATTCCTGCAGGAATGACTGCCTATCTCCAGAATCTTGACATTGCAATAAACAAGCCATTCAAGAACCATTTGCGCATGGAACTCAATGACTACATTGAAAACAGAATGGAGAGAAATCAGCATGGAAACTTTGTGAAGCCTAGCCTGCAAGAGGTCGTGACTTGGGAGAAAAATTCATGGGATAAAATCACTGACAGCTGTGTTGCCAATGGTGCTACAGGAAATGGAGTCACAAGAAATTCATGCCGAAATTCGGGGGTTGGACACTTATGACAATGTCCCAGAAGAAGATGACATGACTGTATTTGAATAACTGTGAAAGCCAAGGTGCAGATATTCTGGAGTTGAAATGTTTGTTGCACTGTTTATGCAGAATTCTCACACAACTGTCAACCCGTTATTAGAACGGTTGTCCAATAATAGAAAAACACGAAATAAATGCCAATTTGTGTACATGAAGAAATGTCAATTTGTGTTCATTAATTAATGTCAGTTTTTGTACATGAATAACTGAATAAAGGTAGCTTGTTGTACTGTGCAGGTAAATAAAGCATCCTTGATAATAAGCCCTAATGTGCATTTCACCGGGAGAAAGAATATAAGACCCGGTCTTATTTTTGGGGAAATAAGGTATATATATATATATATATATATATATATATATATATATATATATATATATATATATATATATATATATATATATATATATATATATATATATATATATATATATGTATATATATATATATATATATATATATATATATACATTCTTTCTATCTTTCCTTTCTCTCTTTCCACAAAAAAAAAAAAAAAAAAAAAAAAAATTATCTGCTTTTACTGTATTTGTGTTTTTTCCTACTTTATTTTGCTTTTGCGTCATCTTAAAAGTACTCAGTTGCATTTATTACTGCTTGGTGTAACTCATTCTAAGCCTTTTAGTTTAAGCACCTGGGCATCAGACCAGTTTTACATTAGGAAGGTTTGTGGTCTGCACTGTAGTGGCAGAACAGGTAGCTTACATCCTTCTAAGTTGGGAACTGCTGATTGAGGGCTCAGTGTCTGTTATTCTAAAAGTGTATTAATTCTGGTTTAAGCACTTGGGCTTCCGGACAGTTATTTTACATTAAGAGGGTTCGTGGTCTGCACTCTTGTGGGAGGAGAGGTTGGACTCTGCCCTTCTAAGCTGGGAATTTCTGGTTAAAGGTTTATAGTGTCTGCATATTTGAACTGCTTCTTACTGAAATTGGTACACCTTGTTTGCTGTAGCATAGACTAGATCCAGGCCTGCTGAATCTAGCTTTGTTTGTATAACTTGAGCACTAATCCAGGCATTCTTTGAAGTATTCAGTTGTATTTATTACTGCTGGTAGTAACTTGATTAAAGTGTAGCTATCATTACTAAGTCTTTTGGATTAAGCACTTGGGCTTCAGACCAGTTGTTTTACATTAGGAAGGTTTGTGGCCTGCACTGTGGTGGCAGGACAGGTAGCTTACATCCTTCTAAGTTGGGAACTGCTGATTGAGAGCTCAGTGTCTGTTATTCTAAAAGTGTATTAGTTCTGGTTTAAGCACTTGGGCTTCAGGCCAGTTATTTTACATTAAGAAGGATTGCGGTCTGCACTCTTGTGGGAGGAGAGGCTGAACTCTGCCCTTCTGAGCAGGGAATTTCAGGTTAAAGGCTTATAGTGCCTGCATATTCTAACTGTTTTTTACTGAAATTGGTACACCTTGTTTGCTGTAGCATAGACTAGATCCAGGCCTCCTGAATCTAGCTTTGTTTGTATGCTTGTTGTTTGTTTATTTCCCTGAAATGCTAATTCCACCTAAAACACGGCCTTTTAGCACTTCTGTGGATCCCTAGTTATATCTGCATTGCTTACTGTACTTATTTCCTTGTTTCACTTGAAAGAAAGTTACTGTTTGTCATTTTTGCATTTAAGTTACCTGTAACACATTGCATTTAAGTTACCTAGCACTTGCTCATTAAAGCAATTATATAAGTCAGCTCTAAAAATTAAAAGCACTACACCCGCACAAACTCCCCTTGAGTACCTTGTTCCCCATTGGCCCTTTTTTTCAATTATAAAGGAATTCCCAATACTATTCTAGCATGTCCAAAGGTCAGTTGTCAATCTCCTCTCCGGTCCAGCTGATGAATCTGGGAATCTTGAGGCAATGTTACAACTGCCTCATGTACACAGACAACCCTCTCCTCCTCCCAACAAATTCCAACACATGTGAGAGATGCAACCATATAGCCAAACTGGAGGCTAAGCTCTCTCAACTCAGTACTGGCATAACCAGTCAGGAGGAGAAGGAAACCACACTCACTACAATTCCAGTCTCACATAGACCTACCATGACAACAAACCAAACACATAAACACACAAAAACATACTCGGAGGCTCTAAATAAAAATGTGCCTAAGCAGCAGAGACCTCCAAAGCAGACACCCAAGCAACTGCTACCCCAAAACAAAACACGTGCAACACATAGCTCACAAAGCCAGTGTGCCAAACAGTCACAGCCCTTAAGGCTAAACAACACACCTGATACACTTGTAATAGGTGACTCTATCGTCAGGCACACTGACATCCCGCTCACCAGGCTGAACAAGGAGAAGGTCACGGTGAGCTGCCTGTCGGGCGCTAGGATCTGCCACATAACACAAGCACTCAGGTCACTCCAAGGCAAGTACAAATATGACTCAGTCATTGTCCATGCTGGTGTGAATGACCTGAGACATACCTCCCTGGACTACATGAAAAGAGACATAGAGGAGCTCTCTGAGCATATAGCCCAGGCCGGTATGACCCTGACCTTGAGTAGCATCTTACCCTCACCAAGAATGATGCCACAATATGAAGACAAGATGATCAATTTCAACAATTGACCTAGTGTTGGTGTCATTCAAAGGGGATCCAGTGCCTGTCAGCCTGGGATGACATGCTCGACAAGCCACGATGCTTCGCTAGGGACGGCTTGCACCTGTCACCCCTGGGCTTTCGGATATTGGCAAAGGATCTTGCTACCCCCATAGTGCCTTTTTTAGGCAAGGCTCAAAAGACAAACCCACCTCCATAGGTACCACAAGGGATAAGAAACTAAGAGTAATGCTACTCAATGCCAGAAGTCTAAACCTCAAGATGCACGCACTTGAAACTCTGCTTAGCATGGAGAACATCGATATCTGTGCAGTAACAGAAACCTGGTTCATGGCTCCCGAGAGCACCCCAGCACTACCAGGTTATACCTCATACCATGCTTTTCGTCCCAAAACTTGGACCGAACCACAAAAGGAGGGGGAGTATCAATATTCGTCAAAGATACCCACACCTCCAGGTTGGTGGCACAGCACGAAGCATCAGAGACTATCCATGTGCAACTAACTGTGGGTAAAACTGCCTTTCAGTTTATAGCCTGCTACAGACCACCCTCTCAAACACAGGAACCCCACTCGGCCTTCCTGAGAATACTGGAAAATATGAAGGTCTCTACAAACACCATTATATTGGGCGACTTCAACTACCCAAACATAGACTGGGAGCATTACTCTAGCTCCAACACCCTAGCCCAAAGGTTCCTAGAATTTATAAACTCAAATGCTATGGAACAACTTCTTACCACTCCCACAAGAGGGGAAAACATACTGGACCTGATCATCACCAACATGGGGACACTATGCTCCAGATCAGAAGTGTATCCCTCACTGGTAAGATCAGACCATAAACTAATCTCACTGGATATTCACATCCCGACCCCACCCCCTGCCCAGAAAACCACAGTGAAAATCTTCTCTAAAGCAAATTTCACACGCCTCAAAACCAAGGCGAAATCCTTCAAAGCCCCCGGGCCTGTGGAAAATACGGCCCAGACCGCAGAATCCTTTATAAATGCATTCTATGAACACCTTCAGGAATGCATGGATCATGCAATCCCAAATAAAACCAAGACCCAATCCTCCAAAGGCAGACGTCCTGTCTGGTGGACCCCAGCCATAAACAAACTATACAATAGAAGGAGGAAGCTACTACATGATAGAGAAAAATCCCAAAAAGTGAAGGCATCTCTGATAAATATTACCAAAAACTACGGGCACTCAAAATCGTCTAAGGCCAGCTTGAGAGAAAAACTGCACAGGACACTAAGGATAATCACAAGGCTTTCTTTAGTTATGTTAGGAACCTGGGTGGGAATTCCCAGATATGCTCAGAATTAGTCCAAAATGACAAAAAATACACCGAGCCCACAGACATTGCCAACATCCTAGCTGACAGGTTCAGTGCAAACTTCTCCCCCCCTCCCCACCAAAAGGGCAAATATCTATCCCAACAGAGTGCTGCCCCTTTGACATCTCAGATGCTCAGGTAAGAGCCGCCCTCTCCAAAGCAAAAAACACAGCATCAATGGAACCAGATGGTGTCCCAGGCTGCGTCCTACATGAAATCCAAGAAGAGCTAAACCCAAACATAAAACTACTGTTCAATCTTAGCCTTACTACAGGATATGTACCCAAAGAGTGGCGTACAGCAACAGTGGTCCCTCTCCACAAAGGTGGTGCCTCAACGGATCCTGGAAACTATCGCCCCATAAGCCTGACTAGCTTGGTCTGCAAAGCTATGGAAAGGATCATCATGGACCTCATAAATAAAGATATCGGAGACCTACAGACACTGGATCCTACCCAGTTTGGCTTTGTTAAGGGCGGATCCTGCCTCTTAAACCTGGTCAATTTCTTTGAAACAGTCACCAAGGCCATTGACGAGGGGAAGGTGGTCCACACAGCCTACCTGGACCTCGCAAAAGCCTTTGATACAATACCCCACTCGGGCATTATAGATAAGCTCAACAGCTTAAATATAAACCCCTATGTCACTAGATGGGTTGCAAATTGGCTCAAGGACAGAACCCACATGGATAGAATTGCTGGAGCCATGTCAGACTCCAAACCAGTTACAAGTGGCATCCCACAAGGCTCAGTCCTGGGACCTCTCTTGTTCGGTATATATTTCTCGGCAGTACAGGCCAACACGGAAGGACTGCGGCTGACCAAGTTCGCAGATGACTGCAAACTGGGCACCATAATCAACTCTCCAGCCGACACAAGCATCCTCCAAAAGGGCCTCATAGAAACAGACAACTGGTGCCAGAGCCATGGCCTCAAGCTAAACGCCAAAAAGTGTATAGTCATCCCCTTTGGCAAAAACAAAGTGCCCACAAATTACCACATAGGTGATAATCCATTAAGTACAGAAGAAGTCATTAGGGACCTGGGGACCCAAGTTGATAGCAATTTCTCATTTGACAACCACGTGGCCAAAGTGGTTAGAAAAACATTTTATATAGCCCACCTAATCATGAAGGGATTCACATCTAGATCAGGGGACGTCATCATGCCTCTTTACTCATCCCTCATCAGGCCCATAATTGAGTACAATGCCCCTTTTGGGATGTACCTTACCAGACACCTGCAGCAATTGGAAAGACCCCAAAAGTACCTCACCAAGAGGATCAAAGGGCTCAAACAGATGCCATATGCTGCCCGGTTAAAGAAACTCCAGCTCTACTCAGTGGCATACCGCCTGCTCAGAGGCGATCTGTGCCTGACGTATAAAGCCATGTCCAACCCGGAATTAATGGACATGCTGCACCTCAGAAAATCCAAATCCCATCGAGCTACGTTATCGAGAGACTTGAACCTCAGCACTGAAATAAATAGGACATGCTGGAGGGACAGATTCATAACCCAGAGGCTCCCTTCACTCTGGAATAAAATCCCAGTCCAGGTTAGGCAGAGTCCCACATTGATTCTCTTCAAGAGGAATCTTGATGAGTGGATGGGAGATCGTAGGTTTACCCCGGCTATCACTTCTGTGTCACTGTTAGACAGAGGCACAGTAAACTAACCTCAAAAAAAGGCATAGCAAAATTAATTTAAAATGGGTGGCGAAAGCCAAACACACTCTGGCTAGGCTTATAAATGCCCTAGGGCAGATAGCCTAGTATGAACCTATGAACCTATATATATATATATATATATATATATATATATATATATATATATATATATATATATATATGGTTCCCCTTCACAAAGTCGAACGACCATAATCTCGAAATTCATATTGTCGAAACCATATGCTCGCAATTGTGGAAACTCGACTGCGTGAATGGGGAACTGCATACAGCGCAGAACAGGAGATTTCCCTTTCTGCGCTGTAGTGCAATCTTGGAGTTGGAATAAATAAGTAGCGGGGGGGTAGGGGGGGGGCAGGGGGGCTTGCCCCCCCTGCAGAAACACTTTCTTTTGTTACATTCTTTTTTATTTAGCTCCCTTTCACAAAGTCGAGCTTCAGAAATTTGAGCATATGGCTTCGGCCATATGCATTTTGAGTTTCTGAATGTTCGAATTTGTGAAGGGGAACCATATATATATATATATATATATATATATATATATATATATATATATATATATATATATATATATATATATATATATATATATATATATATATATATATATAGGTTCATAGGTAGGTACTAGGCTATCGGCCCTAGGGCCCATACAAGCCTAGCCAAAAAAATGTACCCTGGCTTTCGCCACCCAAGAAAATTATTTTCCTGTGCCCCTGTCGAGCAGAGCCACAGAAGTGATCTGCGGGGTGAATTTCCCATTAAAATTTTAATCATCACAGTTCTTGAACCTTGGACCATGCACACCATAGTCACTGGACTTACCACTAAACAATATACATCTTACCACTAAACCATATACAGATATATATATATATATATATATATATATATATATATATATATATATATATATATATATAATTTTCTTGGGTGGCAAAAGCCAGTGTACCTTTTTGGCTAGGCTTATATAGGCCCTAGGGCCAATAGACTAGTACCTACCTATGAACCTATGCTGGCATCCCAAATTAAACAGGTTATACAACAAAAGGAAAAAAAAATCATGTCTAAATTCAGGAAGTACAACTCCCATAAAGATAAGAACTCTCTCATCAAATCAAATAGGCAATGAGGAGGGTTAATGAAGTCCAGTAAAGCCAATTTTGAGGTCAAAGTAGCTTCGTAGGCAAAAGACAACCATAAGGGCTTCTTCGCCTATGTCAGAAACCTCAAAGTCAGTATGTAGCAGTATTCTGAACTGGTGGTTGATGGTGCCACATTCACTACAACAGGCGATACAGTGAATCTGCTGCCTGACAAACTCAGTTCAAACTTTACCAAACCAACCCCATCCCCAGCAACCCCCACAAGAAATAGAGAGCATGTCCCGGCTGTGCTCACTAAGGCCAAGAACACAGCCTCACAGGGTCCCAATAATATCTCAGGATGCCTCCTGAATAACCTGAAATATGATGTATTAGGCCACTGAAGTTACTATTTGACTATAGTCTCAAAACAGGCTTCATGCCACAAGAATGGAGGGCTGCAGTGGTCATCCCTCTTCATAATGTTGAACCATCAACAGATCCTGGAAACTACAGGCCCATTGGTCTGAATGGTCTTATATGCAAAGTCATGGAAAGAATTATCATGGAAATGATCAGCAAAGACATAGGAGACTTTCACACATTGTATCCATCCTCGTTTCATAACTACTGAACCTGGTAAACTTCTTTGAGAAGGTCATTGAGGCAATGGATGAAGGTAAAACAGTGCATACCATCTGCCTTGACCTGGCTAAGGCATTTGATACAGTACCTGACTCAGACATTGTTAACACACCTACAGAATTAGGCATAAACCCCTATATAAAACACTGCATAGCCAGCTGGCTCATAGATAGGACCCAGGAAGTTAGGACTGGTTAGACCACTTCCACCAACAGGTTGATCACTAGAGGAGTCCATCAAGGCTCTGTGCTGGGTCTGCTCCGCTTTGGCATCTACTTCTTGGAAGTCAAGGCCAATGTCAAAGGCCTCTGCTAACCAAGTGCACAGATTATTGCAAACTGTGTGCAGTCATACAATCCCACCATGATGCAATCATCTTACCAGAGGTTCTAACACAACACAAACAAATGACTGGTGTCAAAGCCGTGGCTTAAAACTCAATGCTAAGAAATGCATTAAAGTACCTTTTGGGAAGTTGGCCATCTCAGGAAACTACATCTTTGATAAAACATCCCTCAGTGTTGACACACTAGTTCTTGATCTTGAAACACAGGTAGACAGTAACCTGGCCTTACACAGACAGACAGTAACCTGGCCTTTGACCAACACACAGTGGTGGATCCAGGTTCTTTCTCTTGCCGGGGCACAACAGGGGCACAATAGCTAGTTGTGGGGCACAAAGGAAATGTAAAAAAACACCAAAATACCGTACTAATGAAGTATAGAATACATGATACATGGTACCAACTCACCCAGAATCCACTGCTAAAACATGCAAAATAATGTTCCGACAAAAGCAGAGTGAATACTATAGCCCTAGAAATCCTGGTGATGTTCACGATACAGAAAAATGACTAATTTGTCATGCCCATGGATTATGGTTTGGATGAAGTATTGTGCACTGCAATGTAATACATCAAGGGTGCAACTAACAATACAGCAGATGTGAAAACCATCATGCACAAAAACATTTTGTACATCAGTAGAAAGAGAAAAAAATATCATTAACCCAAATTCGAGAACAGAAATTTGTACTTATGTTTTGTGCTGCATTGTAAGGACACAGACGACATGGTGGATTTTATAAAATACTTTAAATAAATACAGCACATTTTGCCAGCATTCAAGATAAAACATCTCTCGTCCCAGAATGAAAATGAATCCATAACTGTATGCTGCCTGCGACTCACTACTGCTGGTGTAGTACATGAAAGTTAGAAAAAATATTTCCTTATGTCTAGCATGACTTGCATAAAGGTGGACTGAAGTGGATTCTGAAAAAAAAAGCTTCCAAGATCACTTTACTATGTCAGGTGCATTGAAATATAATAATCAGTTGAAGATTCTGATGCTTTAACACAGAGTACAAAGATAAAAGTAAATAACTGAGATACAGTGACAACCATCAACAAATATGTGCAGCCCCTCCAAGGAAACCAACAGTGATAAACATAAAAACTGTACCAAGCAAATCAGCAACATGAACCACCTGGTAGTCTATTTCTGATTTGTTGCAATAACATTAGTGGAAATAACTTAGATCTGAATGTTTTGGGGTAGTGTAAGACCTCTCAACGTATTCTGTCAAGAAATCTGGGCAAAGCCAAAAATAATGGGGGGGGGGGGGCAAAATCAGGGACAAATCTTAATCAAGTTTACTTAAGTTAAAAGAAAATAAGGTTTTGCATCAACCAACATTTTCTGAACAATAAGAATTATGAAACTGGCATTAGTGACTTACCGTATTCATGACTGATTTACATGAAAATCAACAATTACATTAGGGCCAAGGCAAACATTTGAAGCCAAATTGCGGACATTCTGCAGAAAAATGGGAGTTGAGACGTATGGGCAACACCCAAAAGGGAATGTCTGGTCATAGTAACCCATTCCAGGACCTGAATACTTTTTTGGATGTCCAGGATTTTAAATGATGCAGTCAGATTCATTAACGCCTGCATTAAGTGTACACGATCTGTATTCAAGAACATCTCTACCACATTTTTTTGTTCTGTCTATTCACTCAAAAAGATTAGACTAAATGTAGACATAGTATAGTGTACTCTTTTGTGGTAACCTTATGATGCCCCGTTGTAAATGTAGACATACGCTTTTGTGGTAACCTTATGAATCCCCGTTGATATTTAAGTTGCAAGAAAAAATGTAGGAAAATTAAAATTAGGAAGAAAAAGTTGGGAGTCTGTTACCTTAGAACGGTGTACACAGTGCAGATGTTCAAGAATCCAGCCTACCACTTTCTCAATGTTACTTTAACTGTCTGTGGACAAGTCTCAGCAGAAGACTTTAAGAATTTGTACTTTTAATGACTGTGATAATTAAAATGACTTATCCTTAAATTGTTATGCTGAGTTTTTTTTTTCATTTTTAGACAATTTAGTATGGTTTGATGTGACCTTAACATCCACAGCCTCAACAAGCAAAAGATTTAATAAAACTGCAGCCATGGTCAACTTTATATCTTCAAAATATGAAACACAGTACTACATTTCATAAGGTGCAACAAATGGGCACCATGTAAAACATTTACTAACAGCTCTCAACTGTCCGGTGTTTCACAGAATGTCCAGATTTCTACCTCATAGTTTTGGTCTGCTACTCATAAAATTTTGTTTTTCTGGCAAATCATTGACAGATCAGTGAGACTAAAGTCAAAAAATAATGACAGACATTTGACTTTTAGACTTTATATCCTTCCAAAAATTCATGGTAGTGCAAAGCCTGTTCTTCTAGCAACCTTTTACATTTCTAAGAGCAATATTTTAAAAAATGTCCCTATTTTTGGGACTTGTCACCTCTTTATTTATGGCTTTGTCAAGATTTCTTGTTCTAAGTGGACGGAGCAGTGGTGCAGCAATAGTGTTGTCACCTCACATGAAGAGGTTCTCCAGTTTGATTCTCGGCTGGAATGCCTTCTGTGCAGAGTCTGCATGTCTTCCCTGCCTTCGTGTGGGTTTCCTCCGGGTGCTCCGGTTTCCTCCCACGTTACAAAGATATGCATTTGGACCATTTCTCCATGGGCTTCTGCTGAAAATTGACTTCATTTCAAATTGGACTTTCCCTGTAAATAAATGTGAAATAAATGCATAATAAATAAGAAGTTGAGAGGCATGATCCTCATGAAAGACCTGGCTAAAAGAATTAGAACTGAAATCATTTAGGCAGTAAGTTAAAGATGTCTGACACTGGGGGTGCATCAAGCTCTCCTTGACTTTTGTGAGGACACTTGTGATAGTCGCAGATGGCCAATTCCATATGAATGGAGAACCAGTGTTGCCTGGGCCAAAAGGGATACATCACAGTTATCTTTGGGGAATTTTTCCTGAATCTTCAGAATTACCTTGGATATCAGTGGAAAAAGTAAAAAAGCAAGGAGGAACAAAGAAAACATATCTGTTTTCCAGGTTTGTTATTATACAGTCCCACAACAGAATTTGTTCAGTTGTCAGTTTTAAAAACTGTCAAACAGATGCATTTAAGCTGCTCCCCACAACTGATTCAATTTGTGAAATATCCCCTCATACAGTTTCTATGCATGAGGGTCTGGCCTAGTTCTGCTTAGCTTGTCGACCACTACATTTTGTGATAGAATGTAGGATGCTTGGAGGATTAAGGAATGCTGAAGAGCTACCTCCCCAGCAATAATAGCCACCCTGCTCATAGGGTACAAACTGGTAGCCCCTCTCCCATGCTTTTTTATATACCACATCATTG
>NC_056749.1:39879230-39924230 GCF_019279795.1 Protopterus annectens
CCATATATTGGATAGAATCCTATGTATTGGATATAATCCCCTGTATTGGATAGAATCCCGTGCACTGGAAAGAATTCCATGTATTGCATAGAATCTTGTATATTGGATAGAATCCCATGAATTGGATAGAATCCCATGTATTGGATAGAATCCCATGCACTGGAAAGAATCCCATGTATTGCATAGAATCTTGTATATTGGATAGAATCCCATGAATTGGATAGAATCCCATGTATTGGATAGAATCGCGTGAATTGGATAGAATCGCGTGAATTGGATAGAATTCCATGTATTGCATAGAATTTTGTATATTGGATAGAATCCCATGAATTGAATAGAATCCCCTGTATTGGATAGAATCCCATGCACTTGAAAGAATCTCATGTATTGCATAGAATCTTGTATATTGGATAGAATCCCATGAATTGGATAGAATCTCATGTATTGGATAGAGTCCCATGTATTTGATAGAATTGCGTGAATTGGATAGAATCCCATGGATTGGATAGAATCCCATGTATTGGCTAGAATCTTGTATATTGGATAGGATCCCATATATTGGATAGAATCCTATGAATTGGACAGAATCTCATGTATTGGATAGAATCCCATGTATTGGATAGAATCTTGTATATTGGATAGAATCCCATGAATTGGATAGAACCTCATGTATTGGATAGAATCTTGTATATTGGGTAGAATCCCATGAATTGGATAGAATCCCATGTATTGGATAGAATCCCATGAATTGGATAAAATCCCCTGTATTGGATAGAATCACTTGAATTGGATAGAATTCCATGGATTGGATAGAATCCCATGTATTGGATAGAATCTCGTGAATTGGATAGAATTCTGTGGATTGCGTTATGTTAAAGTATAATAACATTTTCACAGAGGCCACCTCTATGGTTTAATATTTCTGTATGCTTTCATGTTTGTTCATTCCCTTTATAAGAGTAAATAAAAATGAGCAATGTTGTATCTGTAAATCTTAAAATGGGATTAACACATTTTCAAACATTGATGAGGCCATCTGGAAAATTGTTTTAATGTAGCAAAAGCACTTTCTGACTGTTCAGCATTGGTCTATCCACAAGGTTTGTGCCTGATGCCTGGAGAACAGCCACTGTGACTCCCATATAAAAGGGTTGCTCCTGTACAAACCCAGACAGGTACAGATCCAGCAGCCCCATATCCTTTTGTGTAAAGGCACACAACATATCATAGCAAAATTTACTTCTACAAATGCAGGCAAGTTAACTGATTTAGACCTCGATCAGTCTGGTTTTGTAAAGGTCAGGCTCTCCTCTCCTGAATCTAGTCAGCTTCTTTGACAAGGTTACAGAGTCTGTAGACAGTGGTTACTTGGTGCACACTGTTTATCTTGATCTAGCCATGACTTTTCACTATTACCATGTTGAGATTGTTATAAAAATAGAAAAACTAAATGTGAACCCCTGTTTTATCCAGTGGATTACAGAATGTCAATCCAACAGATCCCAGGAAGTGAAAGTTGCTATTATCACTCTGAACTTAAAATGATGACTGAGTACTGCAGGGATCAGTGCTGGGTCGTCTCTGGTTTGTCATTTTCTTTACCATCCAATATCCCAGAAGTGAGGTTGACTACGTTTGCTGATACTACAGAAAGTGTTTGAGTATGTACATGTCTGATGTACTGAAAATGGTTAAATGCAAAATAGTAGTATTTGGCAAAAAGGTTGCTGTCACTTCATAAGTTATAAATGATGCTCCTCTTCTGACATTCACTGTGTAAAGAGGCTTGGGCACTTTTGTGGACTATTCTCTTCCATTCAATCATCATGTTTCTACCATAATCACATTTTTTTCTGTCTGGCTCAGTTAATTTCCAAGGGAATATCTTCAGGATCCAAAAAAGCCATCTAGACACTGTACTGTTCCCTTATTAGACCTATAACTGAATACAATGCCCCCTTTAGTAAGTATAAATCTAAGCATATCACTCAACTAGAAGGATTCCAAAGACACTTTGCCAAGAAAACGAAGGGCTTTTAATCCTTCAACTAGCCTGATAGATTAGCACAACTAGCCTGATACTCTGTAGCCTACAGGCTGCTTAAGGTGACCTGTGTCTTACTTTTCAAGCCACGAAAGACCCATTCCTATTTTGACCTCCTGTTTCTTTGAAAAACCGTGTCTGTACAAACAACCATACTAGGGACTTAAATTTATACCAACAAATCAACAAAACTCACTGGAGATACAGGTTCTTAACTCAACATATTCCCAGGCTTTGGAATAAGTTACTATTATAGGTCAAACAAAGCCCTCCTGTGACCATCTTTAATGCTACTCTTGATGAATGGATGGGTACACACAAATTTATAACAGGATTTTCATGTACAACAGCTAGCTCAATCTGGGAGAGGACCACTTTAGTGTTTGAAAAGGGAGCTGCAAACTTTTAAGTGTGTCTAGTTAAAGGTGTATGTGGTTAGGCATTTTGTGGTCTTTAAGATTGCTTGTCTAATATTATTCCTATATTCCAAAGGTACCAGTAGTGTCAAAATGTAAGCCATTGTCTACAATAACGTCCAAATGTCTAAACTTTATAGATGGAGTTATTAGTTCATTATTAACTATACATGAATACGTCTGACTACCACCCCCTAACTGCTTAATTTTTCAAGTGTTGCGATTGAATTTAACAGAATTATTTTTCACCCACTTGAACAACTAGCCTAAATATTCTTGTAAGTTTACCTGGTCATAAATGGTTGCTACGACTGCATCTACTTTTGTTACTTGCAATGTTTCTGTCCAATGTATGTCCAGCTGTTTGCAAAGTAGTCATAATGACATTAAACAAAATGAGCCTAAACCAGATGCTAGGGGGGACTCCCCTAGTGATTGAAAATAGACATGAAGCACGGTAGCTAATGCATGTTATAGCATGAGTGTAGTTGTCTTCCAGCATTCAAAACTCTCACTCACCCTTTAGCACCAGAGAAAATTCAGCTCCCAGACCCAAATGCTTACAGCCTTTCAGATCTTTTTATGGAAAGTCTTGTGCCATTAGCCTTGACAATGAATGCACTATCATAGCCAATGCATGAATCCGTTTCACCAAGCACGTCCCTGACTAGTCATGTGTCATATATCAGTCTGGAAGAGGAACTTCCCTTTGTTTCAAGTCATTAACTCCAAGATGGGCACCAGTGTACTAGTTTTACATGTTTCTTTCTCTGACTCCAGACCTCTCTGGGCCTAGGCATGGGCTAGTCTCAGATATGCATCTGAATGGGCCACTTGTCAAAGGGGACCTTTATCCACAGATATCTGGGTGTTCCACCAGGATGTGGTCTGTTAATGTTCCAACTCCATCAGAGTCTGCTGCAATAAGGCTGTTCCCTTGGCAGATTTCCTCTTACTGTTAGTAAGTTGTAAATACCCTAGACCCATGTTGAAAACTGTTTTTCCCCCCTAAGATAAATAGTTGTGACTTTTAGGCAGAATGTACTTCCTTATCACTAAATTCCCCTCATTTGGCTGACCCCTGTTTACGTCTGTGATCTCCATTCCCTCATAAAGGGTCAGATTAGTTTGTAAACATCAAATAGGAAACTTTAAAAATAAAAAAAACACTTCACAACGGACTGATGCAGTTTTTAGTGCTGCATTTAGTCTCACGTCACATCAGGTACCTCAGCAAATTGCCTTCAATGGATTAGATTAGTTTGTCTCAAAATGTATTTGGAATATGCCTACTTCTCACCCTTCTTTTATCAATAAACTGATTCCTAAACCAAACAGCAATTTGTGGTCAGAAGTCAGGTGACATTTTACATTTGTTAGGGCTTGGCCTGCCTTAGATCTGGTTGAGGTAGCAGGGTGAATTACTGAATGGTTGTATCTTAGCTTTTTTCCAACATTCTTACTAAAGATGAACAACTTGTGCTTCCCCATCTTATATTAGGTTAGCTAGGGTCACTAACAAACCCATTTTCTACTATCCCTATCACCCCTGGTACTGCTGCTGTTCAGGGATTTGAACCTTGAACTTTGTGAATGCCCTAACTCTCCAGTACTGAAAAAATAATTTCCATTTTCATTGACAAGGTTGAGTACCCTCATCACATCAAGAAGGTGACCAGCAGTGTTTACGGCTGCATTCTGTCCCACTTAGGGAACTGAACCTGCTGCTTGGCTCTACTCGCATTTAGTTTGATTGTTATGTCCAAGTACTTTATAATGCTTCCTAATTCTTCTAAAATGACTGTACACACTACTTGCTGTGTCAATGGTACATAGTTCTGTGGCCAGCTTAAAATGTTACACTGATCCTAGGATCATGCTCTGAAGCTAAAGGAAAGATGTCTGCTTTTTATGTTGAAAATCGTTTTACATTCAGCAATAGACTCGACAGACTGGTACTAATGGCCTAAGATTTAGCCTAAGTGTTTGCTGTTGTGTTAGCTTGTTCTGTGCATTCAAGATGTTAATGTCAGTGCCCAAATGTGAATCAAAAAATCAGCAAAGAATATTAACCTGAAAAAAGACAACTTTCTTTAAGACAACATTTGACATTTTAAAAAGTCTGCAGTATTCTACTTACAATGCATTTGTCAAAATTGCGTTTGGCCTGTAATAAGATCTTCCTTAAGGCAGCATTGAGGAAAGAGGAGGAGTCAGCATTTTGGCATCTAAGCACATGCTCAGTAAGCGTCATCAGCACCTGCACGGCACTGAATACATGGACTTTGTCACACTGGTTTACAAAACTTCGCAGCTCAGGTTCAATGATTCCCAGCATATCCTCCATGCAAGCTGTCAGACGTCCAGCTCTAAAAATACAAGGCACATGTATGAAGTTTTCATCAGAGGAAATCTTTTTGTGTTACTAAACTACTCCAATATTCATAAGTAAAATATCAGGCAAGTGAACATTTTAGTAAAAGATACACACAATACGGGAAGTTATCAAACTTCTGAAATAAAACAACATTGTAGATATGCAGGTAAAGAATTCATAGAACTGATTTTGAGGTGTACAACATATTGCTGGGTTTAGTGCCACTCTGCATAATCTATTTAAGTCAGATGTTTTCTCTGTCAATAAGTCACCATATAATTAAAAAAACAGAACCAAACTTGCAAAGCACATATTTCAGTACAGTACTCTCTAAGAAAGAACATATATTTTACAGAACAACTTAATTCAAAGTGCTTCTGCAAATGCAGTGCTTACGGCTGCTAGCTGAACACCTGACTGTGTGTCAGAACACAGGAATAATGCCAGGCAGGTGATCACAGGGACTACATATGCATTTAAGTTTTTACATTTAAAAGTTCTTGCCTCCTTTACAAACACTTATCAATGTCCTCCTCCTAAATGAAATGATGATGGACATGATGATGCTGTTGTTAACCTGTCTAGACTACCTGTCCACTCATCAAGACTAGCCTTACAAGTGAAGTACCACTTTACTGGACATGTCGTGGTAACTTTTTCTATAAGCTAGGAATATGATGAGTTAAGAAACTTGCTCCTGCAAGTCTTCTTTATTTGTTGGTCTAAATGCAGGTTCCTACTATGGGTATATGTAGCTGGTTTTCTGAAGAAATAAGAAGTAAAATAGGAAAAGTCAGCAGAAGCCATATGGACATTGTCACATAAAGCCTCAAAATCACATGCATTTCTATTACTGGAAGGGTGTGTTGATCAAAGCACCAAGAAAATTCCCCCACTGCTATGTCAGAGTAATGGCGACCATTAAGCAAACTGGTATAATTGTTTATGGGAGGTTACCACTGCAGGTGAGAATAAATTCTGAAATGTAAGGAGTATAGATATTAGCAGTGATGAGTATGTAAACTGAAACCAGAATTATAGAATTAAAACTGCACGGTGACGTTCAGTGCCAAAACAAATTAACAACACTACTAAAAAAATTGAAAGCCTGCAAAATGCAGACATCACTGCAAGTGGGAAACCAACATAAAATTGCAAAGCTGGGGAATAAATGTGCAGAGCTACTAGTTGTGGGTCAATGATTCTGTGAAGCTGATTATGTACTGAACATTTATACTTCATATTGCAAATGTCCTTTTCTAAGATTTACAATCTGAGAACAAAAATAAGTGCATTTATCTGTTTTGGACATATATTTATTTATTTATTGGCATTTGTTTACCAGGCCCAGGAGAAAACCTCCACAAACAAAAGAACAGAAAATATAGATATAGGTGAAAACCTGGGATCATGTTACAACATACTGTAAATACACAAAAATAATACGAATATTAATACATATATAACATTTAAAATAATACATGTATACCATCATTAAGATGAGATAAATACATCATGTTGTACTAAAACATGTTGACATGTTATAAGTGCGAGAGTTTATTACTCATAAAGCAAATGTCAGAAAATTCAAGCAGTGGATACGGGGGAGGAGAAGAAAAGAGGGGGGGTGAGAAACAGGTATTTGTTAGAGGTAATAAGTGAAGCAGATAGAGGAGGCAGGAAAAAGGATAACTAAAAGCAAGATTTTTTTTAGCCAGGACAGCAGCGAATGCAGAGCAGGACATCAGAAATGAAATGTTTAGTTGCATCTTAAATAAATGAATGTTATTTATTCCCTGACTGGTGCAGGGATCGTTATTCCAGCCTTTCCTTACTCAGTGTGAGTGCAGACAGACTTTGCCTCAGGTTTTGTAAGGCTTATAGTTAGTAAGTAGATATTTATCAGAAGATCTAAGATGACGATTTGGGAGGTAGTAGTGGAGAATTGTACTCACAACTGGGCAGGCAGTGTGATTAAATATAATTTGGTGTGTTAAGAGAAGTTGGATATAATTTAATTTGTAGGACAATTCTAACCAGTTTAGAGTTTTTAGTACAAAACAGTGATGTGTTCTGTAACTTGTATGAGCTGCAAATCTAGCTACCTTGTTGTAACACTTAAGGTGGCCTGGAGGTTAGTCAAGACGGGAGAAGCATATAACAGAGAGGGGAGTTAGTGTGTGTAGG
This sequence comes from Protopterus annectens, assembly GCF_019279795.1. NCBI lineage: Eukaryota > Metazoa > Chordata > Ceratodontiformes > Protopteridae > Protopterus > Protopterus annectens. Next base: position 39,886,255 of record NC_056749.1, read on the forward strand.
TAAGAGTGGCTCTGGTGGATGCATTAAGGATTTTTTGGCTCTGTATAGCATTCCTATTTTTCTAATTTTTTTTTATATATTGCTCTGTATCTGAAGGTTATATTTAAGGTTGTCATGTATTGTAAACCCTAGTAGTTTTGTATAGGGTGCTACTTTAACTGGTATATTATTTGGGGATGTGATCTTGAAGTTATTTTTTCATGTGTTAAGTGATTTGGGGAAAAATAGAAAGTGTTTGGTTTTCTTAGGATTAAGAAGGAGTTGATGGTTATAATACCAGTTTTCAATAGATTTAAAGGCACTTTGTGTAAAAGATTTTCTAAATTTTCTAGATTGAGAGGCAGATAAGGTGGAATCATCTGCATACCATACAATGAATTCTTGTTGCATATAAATATGAAGATTGTTTATAAAATTATTAAATAGAAGAGGACCAAAGACATAGCCTTGTGGGACACCTGTATTGATGAGTAGGTAAGTGGAAAGGGTAGAATTCCATTTTATTGCCTGGTAGCATTATGGCAAATAATTATTAAATCACTGAGGATTTGGTTGTAAGATACCACAGCAGACACAGTTGGAACTTTTTATGAAACACAGTGTCAACAGCATTTGACAAATGCAGGAATAAGGAAGATATCAGGTCTCCTCTATCCCTGGCTTTATTTATATAATCTGTAAAATTTAGGAGGGCAGTTGTACTAAGGGCAGGTCTAAAACCATGCCGAGTATTGGTTAGTAATTGTTTCCTTTACAAGATGCTGGAGTAGTTGGTTATGGACGCATTTTTCCAATATTTATGAGAGGTGGGATAACACGACAAATGGTCTGAAATTAGATATCTCGGTAGAAGTGCTACCTTTGTGGAGACAGACGATATGGCACTTTTTTCCAGATGGCAGGAATATAGGATTCCTGTATTTACCTGTTTGTAAGGATGGAGAGTGGCTATGCAATAGCATTAGCAGCAATTCAAAGGTATTTTGCAGGAAGGTCATCTGCAGAGGGTGAGCAGGTTTAAGTTTGGAGAATTTTTTTTTTTTTATGAAGGAGGTGACAACTGGTTTACCATGAGAGTGGGGGAATTAGTGGTTGAGGGCAGACATGAGTCAGGGGAGTCAGGAAAAGATTCATTAGAGAGGGCAGTTATGCTGTCAATGAAATATGAGTTAAACTTGGTGTCTGTTTCCTGCATACGGAGAAAAGGGTTGCCTATCAGAATGTTTGCAGGTGAAAATGTTAACAGCTCAGAATGTAGGCAGAGGTAACTTGGTTGGTATTATGTCTGGGAATACACTTGTGCAAATGTTGGCAGGTTAGGTTAAGGGTTACATAAGGAAACAGCTTTAGTACTGTGCAAGTTTGCTCATGAGTGTATTTGTGTCTGAGCCTGTCTTGTGTAGTGGCAGTGTTATGGAAACATTTTTTATTAGGTAAGGTGCAGTGTTAGGATTAGCATGCATTAGTAAGGTGGTGCAAAGGGGTGACCTTAGAAAATCCCCTTCAGTAAAACTATCTTATTTAGACAAACTGCATTCCATGGTATTGGTACAGGTTGAGGGGGGTTGCCTGATTTTAGTGCATCATACATGTAAATTCATCTGAGAAGCCGAGTGCTTGGCTGCCTTTTTTACCATCAGTATAATCTGGGTTTTGTCTGAACCCAGAACTGTCTGAACTTTGATGTGTCAATATCATGAAATGTTAGTGTTTTGGTGTCAATATTGTGTGTGTCTACACTTTGATGTGTCAACATTTTGAACTATACTCACGAATATTTAAGACTGGGCTATGGGCATGATGCAGTTAAAGCAAGAATTAAAAAAAAAAAACGTATAGTGTTGAATTATATTAAAAATAAAAGATGGGATTGATATAAGGGCTAGACAGTGTCTGAAGGAAGCTTTGATATATCTGAAAAATAGCGGCATTGTACACGTGGATATGTCTGTCCCTAATATGATTAGGATTATAAGAGAGACAGCTGTAATGTCTTACTGTGGCCAGTTGAAGGGATGATGCATATATAATTCATTATTGTATCCTTTGGGAAGTCATATATCCCAGGGAACTGCCAAATTAACAATTTACCCCTGAGCTCTAACCCAGTTGTTTGGGATTTGAGAACTTATGTGGACAATGACCAAAAGTTTGATCAACATGTGTCTATTGCTGCAAGAATGTCCTTCTATATTGGAAAGCTTATTAACAAAGAGTTTTGTGTCTAGATCTAGACACGTTATTATTCCTCTTTCCTCAGCCCTCATTAGGCCAATTGTTGACTAGAATGTCCTCTTTAGTATGTATCTGCCCAGACACATAGAACAACTGGAACACCCACAGAGATACCTTACTAAAAGGATACAAGGCCTAAACAACATGTCCTACACGGACCGACTCAAAGCCGTGTCACTATACTTGGTATCCTACAGACTGTTAAGAGATGACCTGTGCCTGGCATAGAAGGCATCCTCCAGCCCATTACTGATGGATTTATTGCACATCAGCAAGTCATATTTCATCAGTAATACTCAGTCTAGGGATATAAACCTCTTCTGCAACTTCAAAAGAATGGTTTGGGGGGACAGGTATGTCTCATAGGGGATACTGCTGTTCTGGAACAGACTCCTCATCCACATAAAAAAAATTCATCCCTGTCCATATTCAATTGTAACTTGGATCTACTAATGGGAGACAGAAGGAGCCCAGGCTTTCCCTCCTTAACTACTAATGGACAGAGGCAGCTCCTAAATGCTTTACCCCATGCATGGATCCCTCAGGTTACTTATAGGATTATCCAAGTTATTGACATTGAGGTAATATATAATTATCAACCATGGAATGGATAAAGCTAATCTTAACAAAATGTGATAGGTTAATTCAAAACAGGAAATTTGCTAGGCTTAAAATGGCCCTCAAGAGCAGCTAGCATAGTACTTACTTATGAACCTGTGAACCTATAATAAAGAAGAATACAAAGCATGAAATACATTAGAACAGAATGCTCCAAATTGGGAGAAGGTGGTCATGGGATGGAGAACTGTGCTATGCAATGCGTAATGTGCACAATGTAGGGACATCACATTTTTTTGCCAGACTGTCCAACACTATTAGGTGAATTATCTCACTCTTTTTAATTTATCTAAGTATTTAGAGTGTCTAATACCATGACGGGGATGAGCTTCATTCCCAAGTCAGAGTTCACAAAATTAGTATTGCTTCAGTCTTTGATGTTTGCCAACAGTGACCTTCTCAACATCTGCAAAGCACCCAGAATGTCCATCTTCTGCAGTTGATATGATGTTAAATGTATCTGTAGCATATTTAAGTATGCTTGACATTTATTTTATTAGCCCTGTTGTTCCTGCTACTATTGAAACTATCTGAGATTTTTATTCCATGTTGCACTAGTTTCTGATTACACAACCTGGTATTTTATGACTTTATGTCTCTCAGTGGGTCTACCTGATAACACCGACACTCCAAAACACCAACAATGAAATAACTAACATGAAAACACCGAAAAAAAAAGTTGAAAAACACGAAACTTCACATGCCCAACAATCAAAAATCCTGACAAACAACAAAACCAATACCTTTCCCAAAAAACACACACACAACACAAGCACACCAAAAACCTTACAAACGTACACTAAACCTTACATACACAACTATCTATGCACTAACCTTAACCCAAACCCTAAGGTCCGTCACTATCGCACACTTACCTTACCCGCACCCTAACCCTAACTCAGTTAACTCGCCCCTAACCTTAAACTCCGTCACTATCGCACACTTACCTTACCCACACCCTGACCCTAAGGTCCGTTCCTATCGTACACTTACCTTAACATGTCGGTGTTCTCAGCATCGGGATTCTCAACTCTTGGTCTTCTCTGCTGTCGATCGTCCGGTGTCGGTGTTCTGCGATGTCGGCATTTTCAGGTAGACCCCTCTCAGGACACAGAATACTAATTGATAGGTGCATTTTTTTGCTTCTATTTTTTGAACTGATGGTATTGGACAATCTCATGTAATCAGAATTCCTTCATTTTCAGCAATTCTTTGTGGTTCATATTTCCAGTGCTCACCAGTGTTTAGCAAACAATTATTCATAAGATTCTAGAAGTAATAAATATACAGCATAAGATGATGAACAGTAAGGTGCAAAGGGGGTTTAAACAATGAATTTTTTCTGTCTTACAAAATGGGCCTGAACTGGGCTGCATGAAGGATGGTAGAATGAAGAATTCGGGGTTGCTAGTTAGTGAATTAGTGCTTGAAATGAAAAAGACAAAATAATAAGCCCATCTCTAAATGACAGTGATAGGGTAAAGGATCACATATTTAGAGGTAATAGTTTAATAAACAGAAACGGAAGCTGACATTTATGCAGATCTTACTTAAGAATGTCCTAATATTTTATGTCTACAGGATGTGAGCATTAAGTAGGAAAAAGATTGGGATAAAACACAACATATATATATATATAAAACACAACATATATATATATATATATATATATATATATATATATATATATATATATATGTATATGATTCCCTATCAGAAGCCTGAAACACTATAAGCCTGAAAATCAAAATCCTGAAAACTATAGACTGAAAGTTCAAAATCCTGAAAGCCCAAAATCCTGAAACTCAAAATCCTGAAAACACAAATAATGCTAATATGTCACTATAAAGACACTAATATCTACCAACTGACCCTGACCCTAACCCTAACCCTAAGGTCCGTCACTATCGCACACTCACCTGACCCGCCCTAACCTAACTCACTTCAACCGCTAACCCCAATATTTGTTACTATTGCATACATGCCTAACCTGCCCTAACCTAACTCACTTAAACCGCCCTAACCCTAACATAAAACAACCACACTTACCTGAACCCAACGCATGACCCAACACCACAGGGCTAACAATAGCAAAGCCACAATGACGTCAGTATGTCCATTTTGTGTTTTCAGGATTTTGGGCTTTCAGGATTTTGAATTTTCAGTCTATAGTTTTCAGGATTTTGATTTTCAGGCTTATAGTGTTTCAGGCTTCTGATAGGGAGCCATATATATATATATATATATATATATATATATATATATATATATATATATATATATATATATATATATATATAACAAGGGAATGTATATGATCTCGTGATATGGAGACATAATGCAGCCTGGGAAACCACAGAGTAGCTCACATACATCATCCAATGGTAGTGGGACACTAACAAGGCACCCCATTAAGAAGATTTTCTTCACATATCCCCAGTTTAAATTTGTGATCACCGAGATTCATGGGTTGATGACTGGTTTCAAATTAGAGTTTGGTGAGGTATTTTGCAAAATAAAGATGTAACACACACAAGGACATGAGGGTTATTCTTTTTGTATAATGACTGGACACCTAGATAATGCAACACTTACGTCCTACTTAAAGAAAAGGGCAGACATGAACTCATTCACAGTAAAACGCCATTCGTGTGGAATGATGCACACTTTAGTTGGGTGACATGAACTATCTATTGTGAATGATAAGACAAAATAAGTGAAAAGCAAATAAAAGGTACAAATTTGTAAAGCAAATATTAAAATGAGCCAGTTTAAATGTAGTGTCACAGCGTAAGACTACATACCACATAAAGAACTCTAATACTAGAACACATTCTGTTTTTATTAATATGGATTACTGCATTTATTGTGTGAAAGAGGTGTATTTTTTGACTATGAATATTATAACAGATGCAATACCTTAAGTAAATGATTTAAACGGTGAAGGGTTATATAATACATTTATTTACTGGAAAATAATTCTGAGAAGGAATTTCTTCAATTATGATATGAACATAAAAATGAGATAAAATGACTGTAAGTTTTGAGCTAATAATAATAAGAAAGAAATGAAACTGGTATTTTCACTCATACATGCCTAAATAAACGAAGCTACTGAAAATGGTAAAGATTTTATTTCAAAAGACTGAAAAACTGAAAAAAAATACAGATGACAAAAATATGCAAAAAAATGCCATATCACTTTTAGGGCATGAAATAATTAAGGGAAATTCTGTAGAGAATAAATATTAATTGAGAATGGGGAACACTTGATGAAGAAAAAGATAAGTTACAAATAATGCTATGATATTTAAAAAAGAACTCTGCAGGCAGCAGTTGCTGGAGTGTGGTGCTGGGAGAGAGAGAAATGAGGCTTAACTTGCTCTCCTGTTTTTAAGGAGGAGGAGTGGGAAGCACGCATCTGTAATGTTCCTCATGGTAAAATCATGATCGCTGCATTTTCCTTCCAGCTAGGTTGTGATTGGCCAGAGTCAGCCCCCATATGACAAGTCCCAGCCACTTCAGCCTCCTGATTTGCCTTGTATGTAAATCAGATTGTCTACCATTACTTAGGTCCTTTTTTTATTATGGAAATACTAGAGTACAGATTTCCATCCATTGGTCCAATTGTTTTTGGTCCTACTGATGTGATAACAGAGCACTTACCTATGTAAACCAAACTGTACCACAGATTCACAAAATATCTGAAGAAGAAGTTGGATGCTTTTAGAAAAGGACACTCAGCTTCAGTTTAAATCAATAAATGTCAGGGAGTTTGCTTATACACCACATGTTTCATTTTCTGCTTTGCAACGATTAACCTGTACTTTCATGTATAGAAAATTACGTGGTTACCATAAACAGAATTCTTGAAGAGCTAGAAATTTAGATATGACGTGTTTTTCAAATAATCTAGGGATATAAACTGAATACATTCAAAGAGGAGTATTATATAAGAAAAAGAAACAGAAGGATAAACTTGGTAACAAGCTATGAGTTTTACCTTTTAGTTATGGCTTTATATGTGGCAAAACACAAAAATGTTATATATTTATAAGAATTTATTGAGAAATGTAAAGAAGTTTCTTAAGGCTTGAAGCATGACAAAAGAAAAATGTATCAGAAACAGAGCAGAGGAATGAAGACATGAATTAGTGTCAAGGTTAGGAAATATGCACGTTTGGGAAAGAAGGGAAAATATACAACAAATGCTTTAGGAAAACTGTGAAAACATACCCTGAACTATACAAAAATCTTTAAGAGAAAGGATACCAGGAAATTAAATTCATAACTTCACACGCTGCCATTATGTGGCAGAATTGTTTTCAAAACTGTCTTGCATTTGCAATGCCTATCACTAGAAATGTTGGTAATGGCCTTTTTTTATTAAACATTGAGGATACCCTCGGAATTTAAATTTATAAAACAAAACAATATGGTCATTATAATATTCATTTTCATACGCAGTCAGTTTACAACTTCCGTTTTATACAATCGTTTATTGTCCAGTGATGATGTTCAGTATTATTAGATAAGTGAGTGTTACTCATTACCATAAACAGAATTCCTGAAGAGCTAGAAATGGATCAGAAAGTATATGCTGTTCAGCGGAAGCAAGTAAATTCTAATCAGCGCACATACCAAATCATAGGCCTTGATGGATGAAAATACATGCACCACATCCCGTTGTAATTTATATGAGCAACGCATTACAGCAGCAATCTGAGCATATGTGATACTTGCTTATTTTGCTTGAACCAATCAATTTAATCAACACCATATATAGCTTTTAATGCTTAATCATGTAAAATAGTTGCACTGAGTAAAACTATATAACTCTATCATGCTATAAAAATTCCCTGTTAGTAAAAGAGTGGCTCTGACTTAGAGTTCTGCCACTTGCCTCAACATGATATATCATACAGATTAGTAATTATGAATGGATTAATGCAGCCATTTTTCTTATCATGGAAGGTCTAAAGTTACCCTTCTTAAGTCACATCTGCTAGAAAACCAGAAGTAGCAAATCAGCTGTTCCTCTGTCTCCAAAACCTGAAAAGGTCTCTTCATGCTAAAGGAGTATCACAAGATAAATAAATACAAGTGCCAAATTTGCTCATAAACAGAAAGAAGTATCATTTTTGCTGGTGTCAATTTAATGATGATTTAGGCAGCATCAAACATGTTAATACTGCTAAAATGTATTTTAAGAAAATTAAAGTAAGATGTGATCTGTTTATTAAATTATACAAATGATCCTCTTAAAGATACATCACCTCATTAAAAATGACTCTAAAGTACAGTGCCAACAGTTTAAGAAGTCATTAAAATTAAACATTACATTTTTACAGAAAAATAATGCAACTGGCTTACAGTTTTTATAACAGTGAGAACTTTAAATAAATTAGACAGTTTTGCAGAAAACAACAGTTAAATCCTTTGGTTCTGAGGTTTTGGCTCTTTTTCTTTTGACAGAAAACAGCACACATTTCTTGAACATTACGTATCCCTTGTTTCCTTTGATGATATGGCATTTTTGCAGCTTTCTTTCTCAGCATGTTGCTAAAGTGAAGATTAGTTAAAAGAGCAGTTCAGCTCCAATGTTTTGTGTGTGTGTGTGTGTGTGTGTGCTTGTGTGTGTGCACGTGTGTGTGCACGTGTGTGTGTGTGTGTGTGTGTGTGTGTGTGTGTGTGTGTGTGTGTGTGTGTGTGTGTGTGTGTGTGTGTGTGTGTGACTGCTTATGAGCATGTGTATATTCTTATTACGTCTGAGGCAACATACTTTTTTTTTTCCACAATAAATTTTTATTGAAATATATTTTTCAAAAACATTACAAAAATACAATAAACATCACACACATAATACACTATAACTACTACAAACCATTTATACAATATCTACATGAAATGCTTGTTATATTTAATATATTCCTAAAATCAGTATCATGCTAATATAATATTGAAGACCTTTTCCCATATTTTCGGGTTATTAATATTTTTGTTAGTTTGTTTCAGAAGTAATTTATGTGCTAGTATATGTTTTATAGACACAAGCTTAACATTATTCCATGATGTCTTATGTGGTTCTAGCCAATTTGTGGCTATATAGAGTTTCATCAGCAAAATAATATTCATACAAATAATAGTTTGCGATCTGGAAAGCTCTCTTGGAGGAATGTGTAGAATCATAAATTCCCATGACAGTGTAGAACTTTGATAACCCATCTTTTGCAGTTGTACTTTGAGAGTTCCAAAGTTTATATACGCATTTACAACTCCAGAACATATGAAGAAGATCCGCTGTTTGATCTGCACAGTATGGACAAATTGGAGAATTCCTAGGGTTAAATTTATGTAATCTAAGATGTGTGTAATATGCATTGTTCCAAATCATCAATTGCGTGTACATCAGTTTTTGAAAAGAAACTGATTTCCTAGTTATATCAATTGCTTTTAATATCTGATTGTCTGTTACTGTTACTTTGTTTACCCAATACTCTGAAAGCAAAATTTTGTCCTGAAATTTCAAATCCTTAATTAATTTGTATGCAGTTGCTATAAATTTAGTGTCTTGTTGGATAGCTTGCCACAATTCAGAGCATTTATCCACAAATCCAGCTGCAGGTTTAAAGTTCCTAAAATAGCTCAAGGCACGTTCTTTAACTTGTCTCATTATAACAATGTAACTTCTAGGTAGATTCATTTCCTGTCTAATTTGTAAAGCCGATAAGTCAAGTTTATTAAAAACATCAAATAGAGTCAGATTAACTATTAATGGAAATTTGCTGAGATCGATCAGCTGATTATTTAGTTTAAAATTAATGAGCTGATTCAGAATTTTAACGCTCAAACTGAGGAGGAAATGTTGAAGCTTCAAAGGGATCTCTTTTTGCTTTATAATAATAAATTAACACTTCAAGAACATAGGTGTTTAGTGAAATATGCTAATAATGTTCAAATACCATCAAAAGCACTGGCAGGGGTTATAAATCAATCAAAAACAACTGGATATATTTCGGAAATACAGTATAACGACACAATATATTCTAAAACTGAGGATATTGTTGATGTTTTTGGGAAAATCTATACTAAGGTGTATGAGGGGCAAACTGATAGGTCTCTACATAACCAGAATAAAAGTTTTCTGCAAAAAATTAACTTTCCAGAATTAGAAGAGAGCCTGCAAAGTGACCTGATTAAACCTATTTCTAAAGAAGAAATAGTATATACAATTCAACATATGAAAGCACATAAGTCGCCAGGGCCTGATGGTATTACAGCTGAATTTTACAAAGAGTTTGCTGATAGTTTGGGAAAAGAATTGTCTCATGTATTTAATTATATAACTAAAAATAAAATTAGTGACCCCCACCTCAATGCGTCAAAAACAATTTTCATACATAAAACCAATTCAGATCCCCTTAACCCAGATAATTACAGACCAATAGCACTAATGAATGTGGATATGAAAATTTTAACATCAATTATAGCATCGAGACTAAAGAAGGTTTTGATGTATCTAATTTCTAAGGAACATACCTTTTTTAATAAAGACAGATCTTTGTTACAAGACATTCACTGTACGGATTTTGTACCACTTCAGCATACTGCCTTATTGAATAATTATGTCCCTGTCAGACGTTATCTATCTACATATCTATCTATCTGTCTATCTATCTGTATGTGGATGTCATTCAAGTGTTCTATTAATTTAATAACGTAGTCAAAAAAGTAATTTAATCATATTTGGTCTATTGATATTCTTTAGTATAATTTATTAGTTATAGCTCTGATGATAAGGACAATGTACAATTTTGTATCACTAGCATGAGTTTTTTAAAGATTTATAAGTAATATTGTAGGGTTTTAACAGTAGGGGTGATGGGTGCAGAATCACATGTATACAAATATAGATTTGCTATCAAAATGGTGAATGGCACTTATGCAAACCTGGGATGGTGGGATGTGTGTTTTCAAGTTTCTGTAATGCCAACGTGGAAATGTTCGATTCCTCATTAGTGGATGGTTCTGTGCATTCACTCATATGGGATCAATGTTCTGATAACAGACACAAGTGGAGTACCTCAGGGTTCAGTCCTGGGACCTCTTTTGTTTGGCATCTACTTCTCTGAAGTACAGGCCAACATTAAGGGACTCTGGCTAATAAAGTTCGCAGATGACTGCAAACTGGGTGCCATTACTGAATCCCCAAATGATGTGGATAGGGCCTTACAGAAAGATGTTTGGTGTCAGAGCCATGGACTCAAGCTCAGTACCAAGAGATGTATAGTTATCCCCTTTGGGAAAAAACATGTACCCATGAATTACCACATAGGTGGCAGTACACTAAACACCAAAAGTGTGATAAGAGACTTCGGGACACAGGTGGACAGTGGTCTCACCTTCGATAACCACATCACCATAACAGTCAGGAAGTCCTTTTATGTGGCACACCTCATCACTAAGGGCTTTTCATCCAGAAAAAAGGAGGTCATTGTCCCACTGCACTAATCCCTCATTAGACCCATTATAGAATACATCACCACGTTTGGTATGTACTTCTCAAGACATCTGCAACAACTGGAAAGGCCACATAAATACCTCACTAAAAGAATCACAGGCCTAAAGCAGATGACCTATGCTGACTGTCTAAAAAAACTCCAGCTATACTCTGTCACATATCGTCTACTCAGAGGCGATCTCTGCTTAACATACAAGGTCATGTCAAACCCAGAGCTGTTGGGCATGCTACACTTAAAGAAATCCCAATCCCTCAGAGCCACATGCTCCAGGGATCTAAACCTTGTCATTACAATGAACAAAGAATGCTGGAGGGATAGGTTCCTGACACAGAGACTCCCCGGACTCTGGAAGAGACTGCCCATACATATCAAGCAGAGTGCCTCTTTGGTCGTCTTCAAAAGGAACCTTGATGACTGGATGGGAGACAGGAAATTCACCCTAGGGATCACATTAGTCGCCCTGCTAGACAGGGGTCCAGGGAAGTAAATATTGTGGGAAAAACAGCCAGGGAATTGTTATGGCTAGGCTTGTATAGGCCCTACGGCTGATAGCCTAGTACCAACCTATAAATCTATAAACCTATAAACCTACCTCCCTTTCATAAATAGCTGTGCTGAAACCTTTTACAGTCTTTATGACTCTTACATCTAAAATGAAAAAGCACTTAGGTCGAATTTAGCTGTAAATTTCAAATATTCATGACATTCATTAATAAAAGTTATACAATTAGTTGAGGTATATTTATCCTCTTTTGTATTAGAAATATCATTAATAAAATATTTATATAAGCATATACATTCCCAATATTGTGAATTCGCTGTATACTGTTTTTCTCAGAATGTCATAAAAAGATTAGCGTATGAAGGGACTATAAGTGCTTCCATAGCAACACCCCACTTCTGCTTATAAATCTTGTCTTCAAATATGAATAAAATGGATACAATAACATCAAGTACCCTCTTTAATTAAGCACAGTCTTGTCATATCCTAAGATTTTTATTTAAAACTAGCCATGGGTGGTGCCACATTATAAACATAAAATGACTTATTAATTGGCCTAGTTTCTGGTGTCACTTCAGAGGGGTCAAATAACTGACAGCATAGGAGGACATGATCAACAGACCACATTGTTTTGCCAAGGATGGGCTGCACCTGTTCCCCCCAGGCTTTTGGATATTGGCTAAAACTTTATCCACACCCTTAAAGCAACACAGAAAAGAGAAAACTACCCACATAGAGAAAAAATATCCAAGCAACCTGAAGGTGTTATTGCTCTGTTAAAATGCTCCACACCCTTCAACCCTCCTCACTCTGCAGAATGGAGACAGCTGTGCTATGACCGAGACTTGGTTTAAAGCAGTAGGACGTGTCCAGCATTGCAAGGTCACAGTGCCTTCCAAACATTTAGACCAGCAACAGCCCAGACTGGTGCCAAAGGTGGGGGTGTCTCAATCTACATTAGCAACAAACATACCTTCAGGTTGGTTAAACAGTGTGATACCATGGAGCTCATCCACATGCAAATTACTATAGGTAAAGTCCCTCACCATGTCATGGCTAGCTGCAGGTCACTATCTATCCCGTAGAGTCTCACAACTCTTATTTAAACTTACTAGAGGTACTCACCATCCAACCAAACACTGTTAAAGGGTGACTTTAACTACCCTCTATAGAATGGGAAACATACTGTGCCTCAAACCCACAGGCACATCGATGCCTGGACTTTATTACCACAAACACCATGGAACAGACAGTGCATCAAACTACTGGATTTGGTCCTCACCAAAATGGGAGAGTGTTGCATCCACCTGTGTCGGGTCACAAAGCTGTCTCCTTTGAAGTAATAATCAACCTGGAAAACTGAGCTGAACCAGTAGCATTTAGAAACCATTCTAAGGCAAACTATATCCGATTAAGTGACAGTTTGTCAAAAGTCAAGGTTCCCCCTAACTTGAGACTACAACTACCTATGCAAAATTATTCACAGAGTCCCTATACAAACATGGAAATGGATGCATAGAGGCTCCTGTACCTACCAGAAGTAACCACCTTATCTGAACAGGGTATATAATATAAGAAGAAAACTGATGGCCAAAATCAGGAAGAGCAACTCCCTTAAAGGCAAGGGCTCTCTTACACAACTAAGCAAGAAACTAAGAGCTCTAATTAAGTCTTACAAGACCAACTATGAAGTCAGCATAGCCTAGCATGCTAAGGGTAAATACAAGGCTTTCTTCATCTATGTCTGGAACCTGAAAGGTAACACATAACAGTGGGCTGAACTGGAGGTGAACATTACAACAGTGCCACCTTCACTAATCAATGTGACATAGAAAATCTACTGGCTGATAAATTCAGCTCAAACTCCACCCCCACACCCCCTCCCTAGCAGCACTTGAGAAAGACAAGACCACCACCTACATGGATCTCAACATCATCCCTGGTTACCTCCTGAACAGTCTAAAAAATTACCTATCAGGACCACTTGAGCCACTCTTCAGCTACAGCCTCGAAACAAACCCAAATCCAAGTGAATCGAGGACCACAACAGTTATTCCCTTCCACAAGGGTGGACCATCGACAAATCCAGGAACTACAGACCCATCACAATAACAAGCCTAATATGCAAAGCCTTAGAATGAATTATCATGGAAATGAAAAACAAGGGCATTGGCAACCTATTGACACTGGACACATCCCACTTTGGCTTTATTAAGGAAAGGTCATGCCTACTTAACCTGGTAGATTTCTTTGGGAGGATCACCTAAGGCAATCAACAAGGGTAAAACAGTGCATACTGCTTATTTTGACCTAGCCAAGGCATTCAGTACAGTACCCTACTCAGGAATTGTTGACAGGCTCTCTATGTAAACCCTTACATAACTCAGTGAATTGCTAGCTAGCTCACAGATAGGACTGAAGAAGTCAAGACTGGTGAGACCACCTTTACCAGGAGACTGGTAACCAGTGGAGTATCCCATGGATCCATGCTGGACCCGCTCCTGTTTGACATCTATGTCTTGGAGGTCAAAGCTAACATTCAAGGCCTCTTGCTCACCAAGTTCACAGATGACTGTAGACTTGGAGGTATTATAGATTCCACTGAAGACATAAATATCTTGCAAGTGAGTTTAACACAGACAAATGACTGGTGCCAAAGCCATGGTTTAAAGCTCAATGCCAAAAAATGCATTATAATACTCTTTGGGCAATTGTCACCTCAAGTTAATTACTATATCAATAGAACAACCCTAAGAATCGATACAGTAGTAAGGGATCTGGGAACATATATAAACAGTAATCTGCCCTTTGACCAGCATGTAGCTAACACAGTAAGAAAATCATTCTATGCCACCCTACTTATAGGTAAGGGCATGGCATCCATATCCACGTCCAAGGAAGTTATAGTATCATTATACACTCCTCAAAATGGAGAACATTAACATTTTTGTTGTAACGAAGACCTGGTTTAAAGCAGCAGAAAGCACCCCTGTGCTAACAGGCTATAAGTCATTCCAACCTTTCAGCACCAGAAAATGGACCAAAGCTCCAAAGGCAGTGGTGTCTCCATATTTACAAAGGATATGCACACCTCCAGACTAGTAGCCCAGCATAATGCATCGGAGATACTTCAGGTACAACTAACAATGGGTAAGATGGCGATTCAGGTCGTAGCCTGCTATACGTCCCCAACCATGTCCCAAGAGTCTCATTCCACATTCCTAAGCACCCTGGAAACTATTATGGTCTAACCCAACACTCTCATACTGGGTGACGTCAACGACCCCCCCCCCCAGCAACTGGGAAAACTACTACACCAATACACTTGCCCAATGCTTCCTGGAATTCATTAATTCCAATTCGCTGGACCAGCCCATTCTTACCCCCATTAGAGGAAGCAACATCCTTGACCTGGTTATTACTAACATGGGCAATCATTGCTCTACACCAATAGTCAATTCCTCCCTGGTTAAATCTGACCACAAACTAATTACCATGGAAATCCACATCTCACCCACACCACCAGCAAAGGTAACCACCATGAAAAACTTCTCCAAAGCTGATTTTGGGCTCATGAAAACAGAGGTGGCTAACTTCACGGCACCCATGCAAATGGAAAATAGGTGCATGACCACCGAATCATACACCAATGCACTGTATGAACATATACATAAATGCATGGAACTAGCCATACCCAACAGAACCAAGATGCGCTCTTCTAAAAAAAGGAAGCCAATCTGGTGGTCCCCTGCCATGAACAAACTCTACAGCAGAAGGAAGAAACTGTTGGAGAAAAAGGTGAAATCTCAAGACTAGAAAAACTCCCTTATTAGCCTCAGCAAAATGTTGTGATCCCTCATCAAAACCTCTAAAGCCAGCTATGAAGGCAAATTGCAGAAGACACTAAAAACAACCACCAAGCCTTCTACAGTTATATATCAAGAATCTCCATGGCAATACCCAGATTTGCTCTGAATTACTGTACAATGGTACCTCCTATACTGAGCCCACAGGTATTGCCAACTTACTGGCCGCCAGATTCAGTGTCAACTTTACCCCCCCCCCCCCCCAAAGGACCAATCACAATACCAGAAGAATGCCAGGCACCCACCATTACTGCAGCACAGCTTAAAGCTGCATTGTCCAAGGCCAAGAATACAGCTTCCATGGGACCCGACAATATCCCGGGATGTGTTGTACATGAACTATAAATTGAACTAGCACCATACCTGTGTGCCCTGTTCAATCATAACCTCACCTCAGGCGTTGTCCCTACAGAATGGTGCACTGCTACTGTCATCCTTCTCCATAAAGGGAGAGCAACTACAGAACCCTGGAAATTATCATCCCATCAGCCTAATGAGTCTGATATGTAAGGCTATGGTGCACATCATCATGGACCTAAGTAACAAGGATATAAGGAATCTCCAAACTCTGGATCCCACACAATTTGATTTTGTGAAGGTTAGATCATGCCTGCTCAACCTGGTTGACTTCTATGAGTCAGTCACCAGAGCCGCGGATGAGGGCAAAGTAGTTCATACAGCCTACCTTGATCTGGCCAAGGCCTTTGATACTATTCCCCACTCAGAAACTATTGACAGACTCACCAAACTAGGCATCAACCCCTATATTACTAGGTGGGTTGCAAATTGGCTCACAGATAGAACCCACATTGTGAAAGTAGCAGACTCCAAGTCAGACTGCTGAACAGTCATGAGTGGAGTCCCACAAAGATCAGTCCTGGGTCCTCTCCTGTTCGGCATCTACGTCTCAGAAGTCCAGGCCAACACGGAGGGACTCTGACTGACCAAGTTCATTGACAATTGCAAGCTGGGAGCCATTATTAACTTCCCAAGTGATGTAGACATCCTACAGAAAGGCCTCACTGAGATCAACGACTGGTGTCGAAACCATGGCCTTAAGCTTAATGCCAAAAAATGCACCGTCTTTCCCTTAAGGAAAAACTCAGTTCCCACTAATTACCACATTGATGGTAGCCCACTGAACACTGAAGGTGTTATAAGAGATCTGGGGACACTAGCTGACAGCAACCTCTCCTTCGACTACCACATTGCCCCTGTGGTCAGAAAGCCCTCCTATGTGGCACATGTCATTACTAAGGGTTTTGCATCCAGGAAGAAAGAGGTCATCATCTCTCTCTACTCTTCCCTCATTAGACCAATCATCGAGTATAATGCCCCATTTGGCATGTACCTCACTAAGCACCTTCAACAGTTGGAAAGGCCACAAAAGTAACTAAGGAAGAGGATCCTAGGCCTTAAACACATGCCCTACATGGACAGACTCAAATAATTACAGCTTTACTCTGTTTCATATCATCTATTAAGAGATGGTGCCTGCTTGACTTACAAAGCCATGTCTGACCCAGCCCTGTTAGAAATGTTACACCTAAATAAATCCTAATCCCTCCACACCACACACTCTAGGGACCTCAACCTCATTACCACAATCAACAGAACATGCTGGAGGGACAAGTTCATAATCCAGAGACTGCCCATGCTCCGGAATAGACTTCCCATACATGTCAAGCAGAGCACCTCACTGGCCCTTTTCAAGAGAAATCTTGATGAGTGGATGGGAAATAGAAAGTTCACCCCAGGGATCACTCCAGTGGCTCTACTTGATAGAGACACCGGGAACTAATGGCAGCATGATGCCAGGGCACGTCTATGGGCTAGGCTTGTAAAGGCTCCATGGTCGTTGGCCTAGTACACACCTATGAACCTATGAACCAATGTCCCCTTTGTCATGTATATAACTAGACACTTGCAACAGTTAGAATGTCCACAAAGCTTTCTCACCAGAAGGATCCAGGACATGAGTACCCTGTCCTACACTGATCACCTAAAGGCTGTGTCTCTGCATTCAGTCTCCTAGAGGCCACTGAGAAGGGGATCTTTGCCTGCTTTACATGGCTTCTTCAGACCCAACCCTGATGGAGATGTTGCACATGTGCAAATCAAGCAGCATCAAAGACATCAGATCCAGGGATCTGAACATGACTTGTGACATCAGATCCAGGGATCTGAACTGGACTTGTGACATCGGATCCAGGGATCTGAACTGGACTTGTGACATCAGACCCAGGGATCTGAACTGGACTTGTGACATCAGATCCAGGGATCTGAACATGACTTGTGACATCAGATCCAGGGATCTGAATGTGACTTGTGACATCAGATCCAGGGATCTGAACGTGACTTGTGACATCAGATCCAGGGATCTGAACGTGACTTGTGGCATCAGATCCAGGGATCTGAACTGGACTTGTGACATCAGATCCAGGGATCTGAACTGGACTTGTGACATCAGATCCAGGGATCTGAACGTGACTTGTGACATCAGATCCAGGGATCTGAACGTGACTTGTGACATCAGATCCAGGGATCTGAACGTGACTTGTGACATCAGATCCAGGGATCTGAACTGGACTTGTGACATCAGATCCAGGGATCTGAACTGGACTTGTGACATCAAATCCAGGGGTCTGAACATGACTTGTGACATCAGATCCAGGGATCTGAACGTGACTTGTGACATCAGATCCAGGGATCTGAATATGACTTGTGACATCAGATCCCTGGATCTGAACTGGACTTGTGACATCAGATCCAGGGATCTGAACGTAACTTGTGACATCAGATCCAGGGATCTGAACTGGACTTGTGACATCAGATCCCTGGATCTGAACTGGACTTGTGATATCAGATCCAGGGATCTGAACTGGACTTGTGATATAAAGAGAATGTGCTGAAGTGACAGATATGTGTCCCAAAGGATCCCTGTGCTATGGAGAAGGCTCCCCATCCTTGAACCTTTTCAAACAAAACACTGACAAGTGGATTGGAAATTGTAAATTTACCCCCAGGCTGGCCTCCCTTGTCACTTATGGACAGAGGCTGTCAATAAGAAAAGCATTTTTTCCTATCACCCCACCTACAGTCCTTAGTAACCTCCCATAGACATCCATGATACTCAGGACCCAAATGGTTTGGGGTGCATGGCCAGGCTTGTAAGGGCTCTAGTTATCTTTAGTCTAGTAAAAACCTATGAACCTTTAAGTTACCCTGTATGCCAATATCTGAGAGAATGGCTGTATATAAAGAACATTACTTAGCAAGGTTATCTTTTTATTATAACATCGCAAATTCATGATTACTAAGAATCTATCACTGTCAGCAGGCATACAAATTATGGAGTGATCAGATCTATCATTTCAAATATTACTGTCAAATTCAGTCACATTATAAGCATTTTCTAACCTGGTGTGCCTAACAGAAGTCTAATGTTTCTTTTGCAAGCTCTTTCTAAATCGTGTAACTCCAGTAAGAAAGAAGGCATATCAATATTAAGTTTCATACATACGTACACTGTTATTATGAATGGTTTGAAAGTGCCACTATTTCATAGTCTAGCAAAGCCTCAATGTTATATTTTTGCATCTGTTGATTCGTTTTGATGCTGCATGTTTTAAAAGGCATTTTTTCACCACTTGTCTGACAGACTTCAAAACTGGAAGAGGCAGAGTGCACAGCAGTTTATCATATGCAACTGCACTCAGTAATCAGGTCACCTGGCTGTGAAACAGAAAATTTAACAAAGGCCCAGCTTAATCATTTTATTTTGTTTTTGTTAACCGGGAGGGTCCGACTGGACACAGGTCCATTTTCAGCGGAGGCCCGGGGAGCAAAGCTCCATGTTACAATATTAGGTTAATACAATTCTAAGCAATTAATGAAATTTAAAGTAGTACAGGGAACATTTACATGACAAGTGATACATCTAGTAGAATGAACAATTATTACAAAACAGGTTTTTTTTTTCCTTCACATTCACAAAAACATTAAAAAATTTACATTCACAATACATTTATACATTTGTACAACTGAGAAGTAAATAAATGCCCATACTGGCAAAATTAAAGCATAGGTATAGGTAAGATGACAGTAAGAGGAGTTATGTTAGGTTTCATACTATTTTCAGATACAGATTATAGCCTTTATCAGGTATGGGTTGTAGTAAAGAACAGTACAAGTGTTAGTATGTTTTCTGGTAATGGGCTGATGATATGTCTGAGTGAATATGCAAGGATATCAACAGGGCTAAGTAGGGGAAAAGTTATAGTGTAGCAGAATCCTTGCAACTGAGCATAGTTATTGTTACCCTGGGGTGTAGCAAGAGCAGAGCCAATTATTAGAATAATGGGATTTCAGGAGGTGTTTGAATTTGGTACTAGAAGTAGTGATAGTTATAATGTTTGGGAGTGAGTTCCAGGTTTGGGTTGTTATGCAGGCAGAGAGAGATTTTCCTGCTTCATTTTTATGTCTAATTACTTGAATAAGATTTTGGTTACTAGATCTCAGGACTCTAGTGGTGGTGTAGGGCTGGAGTAGCTGTTGGAGAGCAGGTGTTTTCTCAGGGTAGTAGTAGAGTTTATGTGCAACTGTGGCTTGATTAAGTCTTAGCAGCTGAGGAAGTTCCAGCCACTTGAGTTGCATTAGGGAAAGACAGTGATGGGACCTATTTGTGGAGTCTGTTGCGAATTTGGCAATTTTGTTGTAGCAGGATTCCATTTTGTGAAGTTCAGTCTGGTAATGTACTGATATTACAAAATGACGTGTCTGTCGTGCGACTAATTAAGCTAAATTTCTGCACTGCAACAGACTAGCATTATAAAATGTAATGCTGCAGTACTATTTATTTTATTTTATTTATTTTACAAAACCATCAATAAAAAACTAGGGTCACTTTACAGAATAAAAGCCTTCCTAACCCCTCCAGCTAAAATTGCCATAGCTCGCTCTCACCTTCTTTCTACCCTTCTGTATGCATCCCCTCTACTCTCGAATTTGAACAAGACTGTCCTTAACAAACTCTCAATTTGCTACAACCACATTGCCAGGTTTGCCACTGGGCTGCCTTTTAGGACACATCATTGCATCAATCTAAATCAGCTTGGTTGGCTTGAACTACCTAGCCTAATCCAGTATAACCAACTGATTATGGCCTATAAAATCCTCTATAATCCGGACAATACTCCTGCACTTAAAAATATTATCACCCCCTATAACAATCCTAGACCGCTTCGATCCTCTAACAAACTACTAATTCAGACTAGCAAAATTAATAACACAGCCAGTGATTCTCTCTTTGCAAACTCTGTAAGTAGATCCTGGAACTCTCTTCCAGTTGATACTACCTTACTTTCCACCTTAGGTCAATTTAAAACTAGACTCAAACAACATTTGTCACTTAACTGGCTATGTCAATGTATCAAGCCTGGCTAACTCGAATGTGTAAAAATCTGTTAACCAGTTTACTGTGTAATTTAATTTAATCCTGACTTGTGCTCAGGACTAACTTTAACCTGTGGAACTTGTTTAACTTGCTTACTTATGTAATCTCTGTAAATAGTCTGTTTGTAATATGTAATGCTGGTATTATGTAATGCTGTATCTGCTTACCCTTGGAGCTTTTCTCCCCGGGCTTCCGCTGAAAATGGACATGCATCCAGTCGGACTATCCCGGTCAACAAATGTAAAAGAAATAAAAATAAATAAATAAATAAATTTGTTGACCGGGGTAGTCCGACTGGATACATGTCCATTTTCAGTGGAGGCATGGGGAGAAAAGCTCCAAGATAATAATATACACTGAACATTTATTAAATGCTAGTTTCAAGCAGATTACAGTCATAAGCAATACCAACATTTAGCACATATAGTACTAACTTATTATAAAACACTTTACAAAACATAACATTACTAACTTTAAATATAATACATTCTATTTTTATAGATAAGCCAGGATTATACATATTACTGGGCAGAATCACATGTACTTGTACTGTTTTTTTTACTCTGTCCTACTGCTACCAACATTTATACAGGAACAACACTAATCTCATTGTGTATCTGACCCATTCCTACTGTGAAACACTAAGTTTTGTCAATGAATAACTCCTGGTAGTAAACTTTTGTATTCCAGAGCTGTTATGATGGAAATCTCAGACATATTTTTCACGTAGAGTTTAACTGCTTTTAGAGCCACAGGGATGCTGGGAAAAATTTGCTACTTGGTATAAAACCAGCTTGACTCATTACAGCCGAGTGCGCTTCCAGGTGTTTCTGCAGTTACCTCTTTCTGCGCCTCTAGGCATCAAACATTGCTTGTTCATATTTACATTAATAATTCCAAAACTACGCTACATACAACTTATCAGAAGCTCCAGCCACACCCACTGGGAGTTAAAGGTCCACACTCAAAAGAGCAGTACTGGAGAGAATGAGTCTTAATGTAGACTTTTATACTGTGGACGTGCACATTTTTAAAATGTGCTAAGAGGTAAAACATATTTATTTATTTATTTATTTATTTTATTTTTCATTTGTTTACAGGGATGGTCTGACTGTGTCAAAAAGAACCCATTTTCAGTGGAGGCCTGAGGACAAAAGCTCCAAGTACAGAAAAAAACACAATGAGATAAAAGTAAAATAACATAAATAGCATAATGTAAAAGCATCATAGGTAGTACAATAGAAAAATAAAATTAAAAATAGGTTGAGGTATAAAGTAAAAGGTACCCCATGAGTAGGTAGATACTTAGAATAACAAAAAATGTATGAAGGTTAAAACAATGTATTTACATGCATTGCATAATATTCAAAAATTTTTTCCCCTCTGTGTATAGGTAATTGAAGTGATACATATAAGGCAGTATGATGGTATATAGATAGTAGAAGAAGAGTGGGAGACAGTGAGAAGATATAAGATGGTACGATGGGAGGATATAAGATGGTACGATGGGAGGATGTAAGACGGTACGATGGGAGGATGTAAGATGGTACGATGGGAGGATTTAAGATGGCACGATGGGAGGATATAAGATGGTATGATGGTATGATATAAGATGGTATGATGGGAGGATGTAAGATGGTATGATGGGAGGATGTAAGACAGTACGATGGGAGGATGTAAGATGGTACGATGGGAGGATATAAGATGGTACGATGGGAGGATATAAGATGGTATGATAGTATGATATAAGACGGTACGATGGGAGGATGTAAGATGGTACGATGGGAGGATGTAAGATGGTATGATGGGAGGATGTAAGACGGTATGATGGGAGGATGTAAGATGGTACGATGGGAGGATATAAGATGGTATGATGGGAGGATATTAGATGGTATGATGGTATGATATAAGATGGTATGATGGGAGGATGTAAGATGGTACGATGGGAGGATGTAAGATGGCACGATGGGAGGATATAAGATGGTATGATGGTATGATATAAGATGGTACGATGGGAGGATGTAAGATGGTACGATGGGAGGATGTAAGATGGCATGATGGGTGGATATAAGATGGTATGATGGGAGGATATAAGATGGTATGATGGTATGATATAAGATGGTACGATGGGAGGATGTAAGATGGTACGATGGGAGGATGTAAGATGGTACGATGGGAGGATATAAGACGGTACGATGGGAGGATGTAAGATGGTATGATGGGAGGATGTAAGACGGTACGATGGGAGGATGTAAGACGGTACGATGGGAGGATATAAGATGGTATTATGGGAGGATATAAGATAGTATGATGGTATGATATAAGATGGTACGATGGGAGGATATAAGATGGTACGATGGGAGGATATAGGGTGGTATGATGGGAGGATGTAAGATGGTACGATGGGAGGATGTAAGACGGTACGACGGGAGGATATAAGATGGTATGATGGGAGGATATAAGATAGTATGATGGTATGATATAAGATGGTACGATGGGAAGATGTAAGATGGTACGATGGGAGGATGTAAGATGGTACAATGTGAGGATATAAGACGGTACGATGGGAGGATATAAGATGGTATGATGGGAGGATGTAAGATGGTACGATGGGAGGATGTAAGATGGTACGATGGGAGGATATAAGATGGTACGATGGGAGGATGTAAGACGGTACGATGGGAGGATGTAAGATAGTACGATGGGAGGATATAAGATGGTACGATGGGAGGATATAAGATGGTATGATGGTATGATATAAGATGGTACGATGGGAGGATATAAGATGGTACGATGGGAGGATATAAGATGGTACGATGGGAGGATGTAAGACGGTACAATGTGAGGATATAAGACGGTATGATGGGAGGATATAAGATGGTATGATGGGAGGATGTAAGATGGTACGATGGGAGGATGTAAGATGGTACGATGGGAGGATAGAAGATGGTACGATGGGAGGATATAGGGTGGTATGATGGGAAAAGGATAGTAGCAAGATAGCGGGGAGAGATAAAGCATGTTTTTAATCTAAACTAGTGGATATCTTACAAATACTGAGTTTTAGCTGAACAGTTTTTTTTTTTTTTTTTAGGTTTATAGGTTCAAAGTTACGTACAAGGCTAGCTGTTCTTTTTGGACCATTTGAACCCCCCCGAGCCAATTTTGCCTTAGTGAGAATCAAATCACATACTTCTTGTTTATGAGGTAAACATCTTAACCATTATCAAAAACTTAAAACAAACAAAGCAAACTATTAAAAAAACAATGTGATTGGGCGAAAAACTGAGCGAGGTCCAAGTAATATTAAAAAGTTCACAATTTTATTAGCGCTTTCGGCGAGGTCAGTGCCTCCCCTTCTTCAGATAACAAACCAACCAATTAAGCAACTTTTTATACTGATTCCAAAACAATTGATCAAATTAAATAATTGTCTCCTAGACTATAAAGAGACACGAGTTAAAAAAACAGTTCTTGTATGCATACATCAGGTAAGAAATGACCATTTCCCTTATTCTAAGATGGTCGAGGGAATACGTACAAAGGAAACTAATCTTGAAGTTATGTTCTCTATTATTTGTAACAATGTTTTGTTGGTCATCTATGTGTTCAACATTTTGACTAGAATAATTCTGTAATAAGGGCTTAAAATGACCAATACCTCGCTTGTGACTACCTTCTAAAGCAATGTTAACTACCGCAGGTTCAGGGTAGCCTCTATTAATAAACATAGCTTTAAGCAGCTTACATTCATCAGTAAAGTCAATGTCATCGGATATCATCCTTGCCGCTTCAATACTTTATATACGGTTGCACGAATATACTATATGATAGGTAGTGGCATATATTAGCTATTTTTTATAATGCATTTTTATTAATGGATTGCCAAACATGTTATACGTTATTTGTTTATAGTTTAGTTGGTTTGGTAATTTCTTTTTATTTTTATTTTTGTTTTCACTTATTGTATTATTGTCTTTATTTATTTGCACATTTTATCATGAGTGAATCTTAATGTTTAGTATTGTGATATTAATAATATTAGTATAGTTTATAATATGTTATTTTATATTTATATTAACACATTTTTACAGTTTGATTTAATAATGAGTGTTTTACCGCACTTTGGTTATGTATGCATACAAGAACTGTTTTTTTAACTTGTGTCTCTTTAACGATAGTCTAGGAGACAATTATTTAATTTGATTAATTGTTTTGAAATCAGTATAAAAAGTTGCTTAATTGGTTGGTTTGTTAGCTGAAGAAGGGGATGCACTGACCTTGCCGAAAGCACTAATAAAATTGTGAACTTTTTAATATTACTTGGACCTCGCTCAGTTTTTCACCCGCTCACATCTTAACCATTATGTCAACAGCCAACCCAAATTCTATTCGATGTACAGGATACCCTTATCTGCCACTTAGCTGCATAAAAGTGGATCAGTTTACTTATAAGCTGAATATTACTGCAACCTTCTTTCCCCAACTCTGAATGGTTTCCACCCAGACCATAGTACCTCAACTGCCCTTTTAATTTTTATCACCACAGTAAACTATTTGGTATCAGCAGTATTACTAGACATGTCCAAGACATTTCACAGAGTGGCTCATGACAAACAAAACCCAGCACTCTCATCACGATCTTGGTTTAATACACAGTCCCACAAGGCTTACTTCTAGGTCCTCTTCTTTTCAATCTTCACCGATAACCTACAGCCTGCAACTAAATGTGTACCCATTATTCAGTATGCAGGCAACTCCACACTAGTCTGCTCAGCAAAAAAAACAAAACAAAAAAAAACGAAACTACAACAGCTCACCCAGGAATCACTCAGCTCCGTCGAGGCACAATTAACTGACTCACAGTTAATGCTAAACGCAAACAAAACTGATCCCGTTCACTTCCAAGCAGTCTGCTACCCACAAACAACTATTTTCTATCATCTTATTCTATAATAGCAAGTCAGAGATAATAATCAATGCCAAACTATTACATGTCATCATTGATGGTAATCTAAAACTGGACCACCACATAAAACAAAGTAGGGGCTCTCCCCGTAGGATTAAACCAAACCTGACAGGCAAAGCAACAACAGCCACTGCATCTACATTCCTGCTCCTTTGTCTTCTGCACGCCTTCCCCGTACTTATTTACCTGAAATCCTCTTTAACCTCCTCTCAAGTCCAGTGCTATGATAAAATAGCAACATTTGCTTCATATCACAGCTGCAGCATCCATTGCTTTATACCATTAAAACAATTTCATTAGCTTGAAGCTATAACATTATTTAATTCACTCAGTAGTCACCCACAAACTTATATACTATCCTGATAAATGTCCAAACCTAAACAACATAATAAAGCTCTGTACCGCCAGTAAACAACAGCATTCTACGGACAAACTCCTGCTATCTGTAAACAAATCCTATAATTCCACTGGGGACACCCTCTGTTCTCCGGTCTGGAACTATTTATCCCTATCCTTTGGATAAATAGAAAATGTTAACTTTTTCAAAACTCAACTGAAGCAATATCACCCTGACACATGGCTGTGCTCATGCAACACTATATCCTTCTTCTATATTACTTTTGACTTGCTTTCTGTAACTAACTCCACTCTCTATTACTCTCCATGAAAAGTTTTTTTTTATTCTTTTTTCTCACTGCATTCTAGCCACAGGGCCTTCTATTGTATACAGCGATAAGGCATTGTTAGGTGTTTTCACACTGCTCTTTGCATTGCTACCTTAAGTTGCTACGTCTGTTCTGCTCTGAAATGTAATTGGCAGTGATGGCCTCCCTGGGCCGCCAGTAAAAAGGGGCAAAGTGTTGCATAATTAGGCTATCCTGCTAAACAAATGCAATAAATAGAATAAAAAATAAATGAATAAGGGCTTGAGCCATATACAAATTGCAAAGGCAGACTGAGTGAAATCCCACACTAGTAAAAGGTTCAACACTCACTAACAAGAAAGAACTTTTACTGAAATAGCAGCATCTTCAACAGTTTTAACAAAGCTAATTAATAATGATCTCAATTCCACTTCCCCTGCAGTTGCTCCATAAAATGAAAATGAGAAGACAAATCAGTCCTGAATACATTTCCATGGCTCTGTTAAAAAATTCATAGACAATGAGCCAAAAAACTGACTGTTTTGATTCCTTTCAGCCTTCAGATACTCCCATCCAGCTTATCATACAAACATGCTTCAGATTCAGCTGAGGGTCAGCATCAATTGATGATTTACTCCTTGCATTTTAAGTACTTCTGCATGTACTTTTGTATAATTAGTCACAGCACTACTTACATTATTCAGGGAGGGTCTAGCTTCTGATACTTGGAAAGAAGTTTCCCAGCACAAAACAATATCTTTAATATCATTAAAGAATTACTTCCATTGCTCCTTGTTTCTCCTTACCAAATATCCAACAAAGATGTAACCATTCTTGCATCCGTCAGCACAAAATAAAATTCCATCTTACCCCAATTTACAATATGGCTTTAGGCCTAACAATGGAAAAGATCCTGCCTTCCTCAGTGTTGTAGTTCATATCCACCATCATCATCATTCAGACCATGGGCCAGTAGTTTTGGAGTGTTTTTTTTATTGATTTATTTTGGCCCTTTCTAAGACATTTGATACTTCAGATAACGTTAGATTTCGAGGTTGTACATAACTACAGTTTGTATCTCTTACTAAGTGGTCACTAATGATTTAAAGGACAGGCACCAATCTGCTAGATACAGCAAGGCCATCCCTTTTCACCTATCTGTCCCTGTTGGAATCCTCTAGTTTTCAGTCATCACTCACTCATTTTTGACATTCTTCACAAATGGCTATACTATCTGCTTTCAATGCACTTGCTTCCCTCTTTCTTACATTCACTACAGATTTTAAGGAACTTATATTCTGCACAACTACACAGGCTGCTGGGCATCTGCAATAGGATAGTCAGTTTTGCTGCAGAACTCATAGAAGGAAACAGTTCAAAAGGCTGGAGTTCAGCCATCAATTGTCCTTCATTCGACTAAAAGTTGCACACAAGCTTCTCCATTCACTTAAAGCACCCTAATCTGGCCTGTACTTTTACATGGTGTAGTGATGAAGAGAATGTAGAACCTTCCAAGGGAAAGCTAGGCTACGGACTTAAAATGATTTAACTGTGTGCATGGTCTCTGTTTATTGCTGTAATTTCATGGTTTTAGATGTCACTGAACTAGATGCAATGGGTCCAGCTTCTTCTTAATCCTAAATTAGATAAAGCAGGTATTGTAAATTAAATACTTTTTGTATTAGTCTGACTTTCCCCCACTAAGGGGGTTTGTCTTTTCCCTGCTATTGTACACTCATATAGTTAAATAAGGGGTGTATTGGTCTTGCATCACTATAGAAACTTTGTTTTACTGTTTTTTTTTGGGGGGGGTATCAATCTTCAGTAGTTCGGTGTACTGTTTTGGGGGGGAATCAATCTTTAGTAGTTCTGTGTACTGTTTTGGGGGGTATCAATCTTCAATTGTTCTGTGTACTGTTTTGGGGGGTATCAGTCTTCAGTAGTTCTGTGTACTGTTTTGGGGGGTATCAATCTTCAGTAGTTCTGTGTACTGTTTTGGGGGGTATCAATCTTCAGTAGTTCTGTGTACTGTTTTGGGGGGTATCAATCTTCAGTAGTTCTGTGTGCTGTTTTTGGGGGGTATCAATCTTCAGTAGTTCTGTGTACTGTTTTGGGGGGTATCAATCTTCAGTAGTTCTGTGTACTGTTTTTGGGGGGTATCAATCTTCACTAGTTCTGTGTACTGTTTTGGGGGGTATCAATCTTCAGTAGTTCTGTGTACTGTTTTTTGGGGGGTATCAATCTTCAATTGTTCTGTGTACTGTTTTGGGGGGTATCAGTCTTCAGTAGTTCTGTGTACTGTTTTGGGGGTATCAATCTTCAGTAGTTCTGTGTACTGTTTTGGGGGTATCAATCTTCAGTAGTTCTGTGTACTGTTTTGGGGGGTATCAATCTTCAGTAGTTCTGTGTGCTGTTTTTGGGGGGTATCAATCTTCAGTAGTTCTGTGTACTGTTTTGGGGGGTATCAATCTTCAGTAGTTCTGTGTACTGTTTTTGGGGGGTATCAATCTTCACTAGTTCTGTGTACTGTTTTGGGGGGTATCAATCTTCAGTAGTTCTGTGTACTGTTTTTTGGGGGGTATCAATCTTCAGTAGTTCTGTGTACTGTTTTGGGGGTATCAATCTTCAGTAGTTCTGTGTACTGTTTTTTGTAGGTATCAATCTTCAGTAGTTCTGTGTACTGTTTTTTGGGGGGTATCAATCTTCAGTAGTTCTGTGTACTGTTTTTGGGGGGTATCAATCTTCAGTAGTTCTGTGCACTGTTTCAGGGGGGTATCAATCTTCAGTAGTTCTGTGTACTGCTTTGGGGGTATCAATCTGCAGTAGTTCTGTGTACTGTTTTTTGGGGGTATCAATCTTCAGTAGTTCTGTGTACTGTTTTTGGGGGTGTATCAATCTTCAATAGTTCTGTGTACTGTTTTGGGGGGTATCAATCTTCAGTAGTTCTGTGTACTGTTTTGGGGAGTATCAATCTTCAGTAGTTCTGTGTACTGTTTTGGGGGGTATCAATCTTCAGTAGTTCTGTGTACTGTTTTTTGGGGGTATCAATCTTCAGTAGTTCTGTGTACTGTTTTTGGGGGTATCAATCTTCAGTAGTTCTGTGTAGTGTTTTTGGGGGGTATCAATCTTCAGTAATTCTGTGTACTGTTTTGGGGGTATCAATCTTCAGTAGTTCTGTGTACTGTTTTGGGGGGTATCAATCTTCAGTAGTTCTGTGTAGTGTTTTTGGGGGGTATCAATCTTCAGTAATTCTGTGTACTGTTCTGGGGGGTATCAATCTTCAGTAGTTCTGTGTACTGTTTTTGGGGGGTATCAATCTTCAGTAGTTCTGTGTACTGTTTTGGGGGTATCAATCTTCAGTAGTTCTGTGTACTGTTTTTGGGGGTATCAATCTTCAGTAGTTCTGTGTACTGTTTTGGGGGTATCAATCTTCAGTAGTTCTGTGTACTGTTTTGGGGGGTATCAATCTTCAGTAGTTCTGTGTACTGTTTTGGGGGGTATCAATCTTCAGTAGTTCTGTGTACTGTTTTTTGGGGGTATCAATCTTCAGTAGTTCTGTGTACTGTTTTTTTGGGGGTATCAATCTTCAGTAGTTCTGTGTACTGTTTTGGGGGTATCAATCTTCAGTAGTTCTGTGTACTGTTTTGTGCTTATCAATCTTCAGTAGTTCTGTGTAGTGTTTTGGGAGCTATGAATCTTCAGTAGTTCTGTGTACTGTTTTGGGGGGTATCAATCTTCAGTAGTTCTGTGTACTGTTTTGGGGGTATCAATCTTCAGTAGTTCTGTGTACTGTTTTGGGGGTATCAATCTTCAGTAGTTCTGTGTACTGTTTTGGGGGTATCAATCTTCAGTAGTTCTGTGTACTGTTTTGGGGGTGTATCAATCTTCAGTAGTTCTGTGTACTGTTTTGGGGGTATCAATCTTCAGTAGTTCTGTGTACTGTTTTGGGGGTATCAATCTTCAGTAGTTCTGTGTACTGTTTTGGGGGTATCAATCTTCAGTAGTTCTGTGTACTGTTTTGGGGGTATAAATCTTCAGTAGTTCTCTGTACTGTTTTGGGGGTATCAATCTTCAGTAGTTCTGTGTACTGTTTTTGGGGGGGTATCAATCTTCAGTAGTTCTGTGTACTGTTTTGGGGGGTATCAATCTTCAGTAGTTCTGTGTACTGTTTTGGGGGTATCAATCTTCAGTAGTTCTGTGTACTGTTTTTTGGGTATCAATCTTCAGTAGTTCTGTGTACTGTTTTTTGGGGGGTATCAATCTTCAGTAGTTCTGTGTACTGTTTTTGGGGAGTATCAATCTTCAGTAGTTCTGTGTACTGTTTTGGGGGTATCAATCTTCAGTAGTTCTGTGTACTGTTTTTGGGGGTATCAATCTTCAGTAGTTCTGTGTACTGTTTTTGGGGGTGTATCAATCTTCAATAGTTCTGTGTACTGTTTTGGGGGGTATCAATCTTCAGTAGTTCTGTGTACTGTTTTGGGGGTATCAATCTTCAGTAGTTCTGTGTACTGTTTTGGGGGGTATCAATCTTTGGTAGTTTTGTGTTCTGTTTTGGGGGTGAATCAATCTTCAGTAGTTCTGTGTACTGTTTTGGGGGTATCAATCTTCAGTAGTTCTGTGTACTGTTTTTGGGGGGTATCAATCTTCAGTAGTTCTGTGTACTGTTTTGGGGGGGTATCAATCTTCAGTAGTTCTGTGTACTGTTTTGGGGGTATCAATCTTCAGTAGTTCTGTGTAGTGTTTTGGGGGGTATCAATCTTCAGTAGTTCTGTGTACTGTTTTTTGGGGGTATCAATCTTCAGTAGTTCTGTGTACTGTTTTGGGGGGTATCAATCTTCAGTAGTTCTGTGTACTGTTTTGGGGGTATCAATCTTCAGTAGTTCTGTGTACTGTTTTTGGGGGTGTATCAATCTTCAATAGTTCTGTGTACTGTTTTGGGGGGTATCAATCTTGAGTAGTTCTGTGTACTGTTTTGGGGGGTATCAATCTTCAGTAGTTCTGTGTACTGTTTTGGGGGGTATCAATCTTCAGTAGTTCTGTGTACTGTTTTGGGGGTATCAATCTTCAGTAGTTCTGTGTACTGTTTTTTGGGGGTATCAATCTTCAGTAGTTCTGTGTACTGTTTTTGGGGAGTATCAATCTTCAGTAGTTCTGTGTACTGTTTTTTGGGGGTATCGATATTCAGTAGTTCTGTGTACTGTTTTGGGGGTATCAATTTTCAGTAGTTTTGTGTTTTGTTTTTGGGGGTATCAATCTTCAGTAGTTCTGTGTACTGTTTTTGGGGGGTATCAATCTTCAGTAGTTCTGTGTACTGTTTTTGGGGGGTATCAATCTTCAGTAGTTCTGTGTACTGTTTTTGGGGGGGGTATCAATCTTCAGTAGTTCTGTGTACTGTTTTGGGGGGGTATCAATCTTCAGTAGTTCTGTGTACTGTTTTGGGGGCTATCAATCTTCACTAGTTCTGTGTAGTGTTTTTGGGGGGTATCAATCTTCAGTAGTTCTGTGTACTGTTTTTTGGGGGGTATCAATCTTCAGTAGTTCTGTGTACTGTTTTTGGGGGGTATCAATCTTCAGTAGTTCTGTGTACTGTTTTTGGGGGGTATCAATCTTCAGTAGTTCTGTGTACTGTTTTGGGGGTATCAATCTTCAGTAGTTCTGTGTACTGTTTCAGGGGGGTATCAATCTTCAGTAGTTCTGTGTACTGTTTTGGGGGGGTATCAATCTTCAATAGTTCTGTGTACTGTTTTTGGGGGGATATCAATCTTCAGTAGTTCTGTGTACTGTTTTGGGGGGTATCAATCTTCAATAGTTCTGTGTACTGTTTTTTGGGGGGTATCAATCTTCAGTAGTTCTGTGTACTGTTTTGGGGGGGTATCAATCTTCAGTAGTTCTGTGTACAAAATAATTTTGCATTCAAGTTTTGTGCTGTCATGGGATTTCACTGCTACCTATTTGGATTTTATTTACTACATGAATCCCCTGTTTTTAATTTCTCCAAGTTTTTTGGGTTTCTAATACCATGACGGGAATGGACCCCATTCCTAAGTCAAAGTACGATTAAAGTTCATGAAATTAGTATTGCTTCATTGTTTGATGTTAGCCAAAAATGCTCTTCGCATCACCCGCAATGTGCCCAGTAATTACTCCTTCTGCAATTCATACGGTGTTACTGGAAGTGGTAACATATCTAAATATGATTGCAAATTCTTTTTTATAAGACCAGTTGCTCCTACTACTCTTGGAACTGTCTGGGTATCTTTCTTCAATATGGCTCTCGTTTCTGCCTGCAGATCAAGGTGTTTTATGACTTTGTGTCTCTGTACACAAGACACTGTAGTCACTAGGTGTGGAGATTTCAATGATCAATGCTACTTTTGTTTTCTTTTATTGGATCACTATATCCGGTTTTCTAGTATCTATCTTTTGAACTGTTGGTATTGGGTGATCCCATGTGATATAAACCATCATTTTCTATGATTCTTTGTGGCTCATGTTTCCAGTGTTTTTCAGCCACTTCAATAGCATAATGTTTGCACAATCTCCAGTGTAACAATCTCGCCACATTATTATGCCTTTCAGTATACCAGTTTAACATTCTCTCTGCCATTAGAGAGTCATAACCAGCAATAATGTGTGTGACTGTTTCCAATTTGGTTCCACAAAACCTACATACTCCTGTTTCTCCCACATCTTCAATGGACTTTGTAAACCAGCATGTACGTATCCCACTATCTTGGGCTGCCAATATCAACCTTTCATTTCTTGATGTGAATTTACCTCTCCTTAACCATTCCTGTCTTCATTCTTGATCAGCATGAGACTCTTCCAGAAGTTTTCTATACTTGTAACTATATTTATGTTGTTTCCCCTTTCCTTGCCTTCACATCTGGTCCTTCACCTTATATTCTTTCTTTTGTTTTTTGGCACATTCAATTGCTGCCTGATTTTTTTATCTGCTTCTGGTTTGATTTCCATTCCTGCTTGACATTGATATGCTTCTGCTAAATTAAGCAGAGATGTCATCTTAGATTTATTCAACTTATGTTTCAAAACTTTCACCACATTTGGATCTTGTGAGGTGAACAGATATGTGTGGAGTCCCACGATTGCAGATCTATACATGTAATCAGTTTCAAGGAGGCCGATCCCTCCTTCAGAATGGGGAATATATAATCTTGGTATACACTGATTTTTATAAATCATTTGGTGAGCATGAAGCATCCTTCTTGTTTTAATATCCAATCTATCCAACACTTTTTGGGGCCAGTCAATCACTTCAAAACTATAAGTTAGGACAGGAAGAGCAACACTGATTTATAGCTTGGATCTTGTTCCTAGGTATCAGTACTGTTTTCAGGATCGATTTAAGTCTTCTAAAGTACTCCTTACTAAGCTTTATTCACATTTGTTCATGTTTTATTGCGGATCCTTCATCATTTCCCAAGTATTTATACACCCCCTCTTGCTCAAGTTCTTTTATATCACATTCTTGCCCCAAGCTGATGTTTTCCTGGTGCTGCAGTTTTCCTTTTTTAAAGGTTGCTTTTGCACATTTATCAAGACCAAATGACATTCCGATATCATCTGAAAAAGTTTTGACAACCTCCAGCTGTGCTTTCAGTTCCTCAACTGATGAGCTATACAATTGTAAATCATTGACAAAGAGAAGATGAGACATCATTAGACTTTGTTGTTTTCTAGAAGCCAAATTATAGCCATGGCCTAAGCTGTTAAGTAAACAGCTTAATGGATTAATGGCAAGGCAAAATAGCAACGGTGACAGGGAGTCACCCTGGAATATCCCCCGTTGGATTTTTATCCCTAGGATAATAATCTGTCCTTTATCATGGCTTAATTGCAAAGTGGTCTGCCACTGTTTCATGGTTACTGTAATGTAATCAATCAGTGTAGGATGTACCTTATACATTTTTAAGCACTCACTTATCCATGAATGTGGGATACTATCAAATGCTTTTTTTGTAGTCAATCCATGCCATACTTAAATTCTTCCCTTTCTTACAGTTCTCCACTATAACTTAATTTAACAACAAATGATCCTTTGTTCCATATGACTTTCTTTTATTGCCCTTTTGTTCTACTGCCATAATTGAGTTTTCTTCTAAATGACTATAAACTCTGTCAGCGTCAATCCCCATGTATAGTTTATACGTCGTCAGAAGATAAGTTATTTTATTTATTTATTTTACATTTGTTGACCGGGCTAGTCTAACTGGATATATGACCATTTTCAGTAGAGGCCTGGGGAGAAAAGCTCCAAGTTTTAATACATAGTAAAAAATCAGTCTACATAAAAGTTAAGACAGTCAAATCAGTAAAACAGAAAAAAAACTAAAAAACTAAAAAAGATAAAATATGTACATTTTTTTTGAGATGAGTAGAAGAACAATATTTTCAAGGTAGCTTAGAATAAAAGAAAGGATAAAGTGAGAAAGAGGTGGGGTAAGGCTAGGAAAGGTATCGGAGCTATACTAGGATGAGTAGAGGATTAGATTATTTTCATAGGGCTAAAATAGTTACTTTTATGAAGGGGAGGCAAAACATGCACCTAAGAAGAGAGGAAAGAAAGGAAGCCTTTGAGTACTTGTTGAAAGGGTAAGTTTCCTGTCTTAAAGAGTAGCTGTGGAACTTTAGAAAACATTTATTGGGTTATTGGTTAGAGAAAGGGGGGAAGGAAAGGGAGAGAGGAGACAGAAGAGCAAGCTAGTCAGGGTTAATACAGGGGCAGAGCCATTGTTTATTAAGGTACAGTTTGAGATTCTTCTTGAAAATAGGAAGAGAAGTCAGGGATATGATATCAGCGGGTAATGTGTTCCAGTGTTTCCCAACTGACTTGGAGAATAAGCCATCTCCTGCAGAGTTATTAGGTGTAGTAATGTTGATCAGAAGTTTGTTAGAGGAGCGTAGATGTTTCAGGTTATAATAAGGGATAATAAGGCTGGTGAGTATTGGAGTTTTGGTGGGTTGGTACAGGGTTTTGTGAGCTATTAGTAGTTGTTGAAGTTTAATCTGATTAGGAAGTTTGAGCCAGCCAAGTTGTCTTAGATTAATGTAGTGGTGGGTTCTAAAAGGAGATCCGGTGGCAAATCTAGCAATGTTGTTGTAGGATGTAACTAGTTTATTAAGGTTTTTTTTGACAGGTTGGTATAAATAGGACATGCATAGAGTAAAGTAGAGATTAGATGGGTCCTGGCTAGGGTAATTCTAGTAGCTGGGGTAAGAAATGCTTTAATTCTATATAGGGTTCCTATTTTTTTGTTTACATTTTTTATAGTAGAGTTAATGTGATTCTCAAAATTGAGTTTATTATCTATTGTAATTCCTAGTAGTTTTGTGGTGGTTTCGGGGGAAATACTAGTATTGTTGTTCGAAGTGATTGAGAAATGTAGGGGGATTTGGTTACGTGTTGGGGAGAAGAGTAGAAGTTTTGTTTTCTTAGGGTTGAGTAGGAGGCAGCGTTGGGAAAACCAATGTTCAACTGTGTTAAAGGCTTTTTGTGTAAGAGACTGAAGTTCAGCATAAGAGGTAGCTGTGCAGATAATAGTGGAGTCATCTGCATATTCGATACAGTTAGAAAAAGGGATAGCTGATTGAAGGTCATTGATAAAGATGGAAAAAAGAAGTGGACCTAAGATAGAGCCTTTTGGAATACCTAGGGAAATAGGAAGGTGATCAGATATTGAGTTTTTCCAGACTACTGCTTGTTGATGGTTTTCGAGGTAAGACTGAAACCAAGTTAAGCTGTTAGGATCCAGTGATAGATAATTGAGAATGAGGAGGAGCATTTTGTGATTTACCATGTCAAAGGCTTTAGATAAGTCAATGAATAGTGCAGAAGAAAGATTGTTTAAGTTGCGGTTTGTGTTGATGGTGTTTGTGAAGGAGAGCAGAGCAGTGGTGGTACTGTGGGAAGGTCTGAAGCCATGTTGACAGCTAGCAAGTAGGTTGTTTTGGAGAAGATGATTTAGGAGTTGTTTATGGATACATTTTTCTAAGATTTTGGCAATAGGAGATAATAAAGCAATGGGACGATAGTTAGATAGATCAATAGAGTTTCCTCCTTTGTGTAGTGGGACGATGTGGGATATTTTCCAGATATCAGGGACAGTTCCTTCATTGATGGATCTATTTATCAAAATAGAGATAGGATAAGCTACAGCTTTGGCTCCTATTTGCAGAAACTCAGCAGGGAGTTTGTCTTCGAGGGTGAGGAGGGTTTTAGTTTTTAAAGTAGTGAAGAAATATATGATGTAGGGATTGGATGGAAGTGAAATGAGGGTGGTGTATTAACAGAGAAGGAGTGTAAATTTGAGGTGTCAGGAGATAGGTGACTAGCCAGGTTTTGTATAGTATTTGTGAAGTAGGAATTAAAGGAATTAGCTATTTGTTTATGGTTATCAGGGTTAGAGTCCTGTGGGTTGGGTGTGATTGATTGGCCTGAGGATAGTAGCTTATTAATGGTGGACCAAAATTTTTTAGGTTCCTTATTGGATATTTGTTGTAGATGAAGGAAGTAGTTCTGTTTATCAGATAGTATGGCTTTTTTTGTTTTGTTCCTACATTCACGAAAGGTTTGATGGTCAGCTTGTTTTTTGGAAGTACGCCATTTTGCCCAGTTTTTGTTTCTGGTTATGATAACTTGCCTAGTATTGTTGCTTATCCAGGGGTGGGTTTGGTTTTGATTCTAATCTTGCGTATGGGTGCATGCTGATCTAAAATAGATATGAATGTGGAGTTGAAGTATTCTACAGCATCATTGAGAGGTAGTGACTTTAGAGGAGTCCAGTTACAGTGATGTAGTTGTGTGAGAAAGAGTTCTGAGTTAAATTTCTTTTTTTTGAGCGTAATGTATGGAAAGAGGTAGGAAAAGTGATGCTAGATTTTTTTCTTATAATATAAGTTAACATGTGGTCGCTTACATCATCTGGTAGGGTGCCTGAGGAGTAGGTATGTTGGGGAGTATTAGTAAGTATCCAGTCCAAAATGGAGTCTTTATTGTTGCTTCTGTTGGTTCTGGTCGGGCCTGAGATAAGTTGAGAGAAGCCATGGA
Source organism: Protopterus annectens (assembly GCF_019279795.1). NCBI lineage: Eukaryota > Metazoa > Chordata > Ceratodontiformes > Protopteridae > Protopterus > Protopterus annectens. The sequence continues at coordinate 39,924,134 of NC_056749.1, forward strand.
GATTAATATTATTTCCTGGGGGGAAGATATGTACAAATTAATATGGGAAGTGGGGTTTGACTGGTTGCAATGATTCCAATCAATATTTAGGTCACCA